>NC_080379.1:35942278-36242278 GCF_014773155.1 Arachis stenosperma | reverse complement strand
ACCATCGCGCATTCCCAAGAAAGCGCAGCGTGCGCTACAATTAAAGAAAGAAAGCAATGCTTCGCATTCAAGCAAAGGCAATCCCAACAGGAATTCTACAAGAGATGACCAGAGGTGAATGCTCGAGCACGACTTCCTCAAAGGGGTCGAAGTCTAAAGACACACTTCAAGGGAAAGGTCGAGCTATACGGTCCGGGATGATCAAAGAAGGAGCGACCAACCTCTTCTTAAAGAGCTCGGCCAAATCGCCGCAGAGGCCCAAGTAGGCCCAAACAAAAGGACGCAGCTCACCCTGAAGGCGGCTGGCCTAAAAAAGATAAGGAGACTTCTCTCAAAGATAAGATAAGATAACTAACTTATCTTAAAGGTCACTCCACACTACTATAAATACACTGGAGCACCCAGGTATAACTCATACTATGATTCTACACAAAATCTTGCCTAAAGCACGTGCTAACTTAAGCATCAGAGTCTCTTGTAGGTACCATCACCCTCTGGTGATCAAGGATCAACAGCGCCTCTAGATCCAGCAAGTCGGATTCAGCAGCTCCGACCCCATCAGAAGATCTCGTCCGAGATCGACCTTCAGTTTCAGGTAACCCTCGGAACAGTTATGTTGACAATATTACATTGGTTATTAAACTGAATTAAGATAGATTGATTATTGAGAATTATGCTGTTTTGATATTTGTTGGAACCAGACTGGTGAATTGTTGAGAAAGAGGGAACCCGTAAGGGTGGTTTAAGTCCGAATTTTAGAGGAGATGTTGCTGAAAATTTTATAAAACTCTAAGACTTTGTCTGAAGCGTTATTTAAAAGAAAACTTGATTTAAGAATCATATTATTTGATTTCGATTTATTACAAAAATAGTCATGTTTTCAGTTTGATTTATTGAGAAAAGAATTATGTTTTGAGTTTGATTTCTTAAGAAAATATTATGTTTTGAGTTTAATCTATTGAGAAAAAGATTTTGTATTGAGTTTGATTTATTAAGAAAAGAATTATGATTTGAGTTTGATTTATTAAGAAAAGGAATTTTATTTTGATTAAATGTTAAAGAAAATTGAATGGTTATAAACTAAACATTTTGATGTTATTATTGATAAATGGCTAAAAGTTTACCTTTCTGGTGATGCGGAGGTGTGAATGATTATGTGGTGATGTGGAGGTGTGAATAATTATGTGGTAATGACAGAAGTATGATTGATTATTTGGTGATGCAGAGGTATGAGTAAACAAAAAGGAATGAGAAACGATGATTGAGAAAGATAATTGAAAAACTGTGAGTGATGAATAAATGACTGAAAACTGATAATTATATATGAGAATTGGTTGTTTGATTGGGACTTTGTGCCAATTGCTAAGTGGGGACGCCCACTTTAAAGGCAAGAGGTATCTGACTGATATGGATTCGCCTATGTGATATTTTGTTTCTCACTGAATGAATATACGCTATAGCGATTATACGATTATGATTTTAGCCTGACTGAAACGGGTAAACCCATGTGGCTTTGGTATCTGACTGACATGGGTCCGCCCATGTGATACCCCTGCTGACTAATTCAATGGAGAAATCATATTCGGGGTTCGCCCTGGATAACATCGGTTTGCGGGTAGACAACCGACACATGAGCTCATGGCCTGCATAAGAAAGGAATTCATCATATGCATTTGTGTAAATTGCTTGAGTGTTCATGTGTTACTGTGTTGTGTTATTTTTGAATTCCTTGCGATTCATTCATGTGTGAATTATTTGTATGTTTATATTGTGTGTCTGCTTGTGTTTGTTAGTTCCTAAATATGTCAAGCATTAAGGTAACTGAAAATTGATGTGTGAACTATCTGATTTGTTTAATTGAAGAATAGCTAATGAATTTGAGGTGACTATGAACTGATTTCTGTAATTGAAAATTGATTAATATAACTCAAAACTGAGTAACGTGACTAAAATTTGCTCAAAGTAACATAACTCGAAGAAATTGACTAAAGTATTTAAAGTAAGTCTTAAAGAATTCTAAAGGTTAAATAAAGGTATTTATTTTAAAGTTATAAAATAATTATTTGCATTTTATTTCTTTACTCTCACGGCATTCACTTTTCCTACTGAGAACTTGCGAGGACAATGTTCTCACCCCCTACAGATTTTCTTTTTCAGCGACAAGTTCAGGAATCCTTGGCGCGAAGTCGCGACCGAACTACAGAAGTTTATGTATATATGTATTCGTATTTTCTGTATTTGGTTGAGCCTTAGATTTAATTTTTTCCCCGTCGTTTATTATTTTGGTTTTTAGAGGAGTAGGACTTGTATTTGAAAATTTTTGAATAAATCTATATATATAATGTTATGTGAATATATACTTATGTGATTAAGTCAAGAATTTTTTATTTCTTAATTAAAAATTTGGTTGTATTTCGCAAAGACACAATATTAGATAAATGTAGTACTAAATAAAAAGGTTAGAGGTAGGTAACGCCTGAATTTTTAGTGCGATCATGAGGTGCTAAAAATTAGGGTGTTATATCAAAGCAGTTTGTTCCTGTTAGAACATTGGGAATGGACTGACAATGCTTCACTGCATACTCTGAGTGTCTGTCATGCAGTAGAACTTGTCCTAGTGACAAGAGTTTGAGTTTCAAATGCATGATTGCCTATTGATTAACACTGTTAGTCGACCGTTGCACCTCTCATGGTATTAGGTCTGATCGACTTAATACTGATACTTTGTGTATACAAAAACACTAACGAATTGTAATAGGTGAAATAGAATTAATAGATGATGCGAATCACGGGATTTAGAAACGTTAGAGGTTATTTTTCATGATTAACTCAGTCTTGAATCACAATTTCTGTTTGTATCCTGTGACTTAGTACACTGTCTGTCCTTTTATAATTACATTGAAGTCTTTTGTTCAGATTTCTTTCATGGAAAGTGATTTGCTTATTTTTTTTTCCAATCATATTCCTTTATTCAAATGTATCCTTGCTTGACCTTGTTTGTAAATATCTGCTTGAATCTCCTAGACTATCTCTCTTTGATGTTGTTTATACTTTTCTTTTCACGAATCTTGTACTCTTTGATATGACCTTGAACCTATTCTAGCACAACAAAACGGTCATCGAATTATCTTGTAGCTTCTACTTCACATCACATTTTTCTCTTATATTCAAATCATACGAGTTCTTCATATTTGAAAATTATGTATGCTAATTTTTTTTTTCGTTTTTCCTAACGTGTTCAAAAGTAAAGTTAGTTCAAATTTCTTCCATCTTATAACAATTTTCAAGAACGAAAATTTTTGTACGGCGGGTAGAATATAACGACCCGTATTTTTGAAAATTTAATTAAAAAAGTTATAATTTATTTCATTAATTTGAGCTCCTTATTTTCAAAAAATTTATTAAGAATAATTAAATTGATTTTATGAATATTTTGAGTTTTATTTGTGTGTAATTTTATTATAATTGATTATTTTATATAATTTAAAATTAAAATTCTGCTAATAGAAAAAATAATAAAAAGTTATATCATTTAATTTGAATAATTAATATTTTAGGTTTAAATTGTATTTTATAAAATATGATTAATATATTTATTTTATAAATAAAATTTGAAATAATTATTTGATTTCAGTGATATATTAATAAATAGTGTTCTTAAATATTTTTAATGGAGTAAATTTGATTTTAAAATTATTATTCTACTATTCAATTTTATCAAAATATCTATTCTATTTTTATTTCCAGATAAAAATCCTAATTTTACCCTAATTTTCAAATTGAAAACCTTAACCCTAACCCCTTTACCCCAACCGCCATCCCCTTTCCAAAATTTAAACACCACACACGCACATAGGATAAGAAAAGGGAGAGAGTGACGGAAAAGAGAAAGAAGATAAGGAATGGGGAAGAAGACGACGCCGACAGGGATAGGAGTCGCCATCGCCGTCGCTGTTGCAAGGAGGAGAGGGAGAACGAGAACTTGAAAGTAGAAGGAGAACGACGACAAAGAGTGAAGGAGAAGCAGAAGTCAATGAACGCAGAGGAGAAGGACAAGGTCTGTTCTCGCACCGTCTAACTAACCACTGCCACTCCCATGGATTGGGTTCAAAGCCGTCGCTATTGCACCCCGTTCTTGATGCCATTAGGATTTGTTGCTGCTACCAAGGAGGAGCTGAATAGGGAAAGGAGGTCGCCACCGATGCTGTCACGGAAAGGGAGAAATGGATGCGCGAGAAAAAGTGACGTAAACAGGGAGGAGCTATTCTTCTATCGCCGCTGTCACCGAAAACCTTGTTGCCGCCGTCTTTACTGCTGGAGCTTTTTACTAGGGGAGAAAAGTGACTACACCATCTTCTTCGTTTTGACACTGAACCTCTATTCATAATCCTTATTGTTGCATTCTATTGGAACTATCAAAATTATTGTTGTTGCGAGCATAATCAAAATTGATACTGCTACCGCTATCTTAGTTGCATTAAAATTGTCACTGCTGCTACAAATTTAAAATAAACAAATTTATCGTGGTTATATATATATATATATATATATATATATATATATATATATATATATAACCAACTTACAAGTTAATGAACTAAGTATATCTATACTTAAGTTATGCTCATTTAATATATCAGATCAATTTTACTTAACACATGCTCATAATTGATTCTTGAAGCAAGAAAAAGCAGTGAAAAGTAAAAAGCTTGCGAAAAAAAAATGGCGAAAAAAAATTTTAGAAAGAAAAAGAAAAAGCAAGCAGAAAAAGCCAATAGCCCTTAAAACCAAAAGGCAAGGGTAAAAAGGATCCAAGGCTTTGAGCATCAATGGATAGGAGGGCCCAAGGAAATAAAATCCAGGCCTAAGCAGCTAAATCAAGCTGTCCCTAACCATGTGCTTGTGTCATGAAGGTCCAAGTGAAAAGCTTGAGACTGAGTGGTTAAAGTCGTGATCCAAAGCAAAAAGAGTGTGCTTAAGAGCTCTGGACACCTCTAACTGGGGACTCTAGCAAAGCTGAGTCACAATCTGAAAAGGTTCACCCAGTCATGTGTCTGTGGCATTTATGTATCCGATGGTAATACTGGAAAACAAAGTGCTTAGGGCCACGGCCAAGACTCATAAGTAGCTGTGTTCAAGAATCAACATGCTTAACTAGGAAAGTCAATAACACTATCTGAACTCTGAGTTCCTAGAGACGCCAATCACTCTAAACTTCAAAGGAAAAAGTGAGATGCCAAAACTATTCAGAAGCAAAAAGCTACAAGTCCCGCTCATCTAATTAGAATTAATATTCATTGATATTTTGGAATTTATAGTATATTCTCTTCTTTTTATCCTATTTGATTTTTAGTTACTTGGGGACAAGCAACAATTTAAGTTTGGTGTTGTGATGAGCGGATAATTTATACGCTTTTTGGCATTGTTTTTAGGTAGTTTTTAGTAAGTTCAAGCTACTTTTAGGGATGTTTTCATTAGTTTTTATGTTAAATTCATATTTCTGGACTTTACTATGAGTTTGTGTATTTTTCTGTAATTTCAGGTAATTTCTGGCTGAAATTGAGGGACTTGAGCAAAACTCTGAAAAAGGCTGACAAAAGGACTGTTGATGCTGTTGGAATCTGATCTCCCTGCACTCAAAATGGATTTTCTGGAGCTACAGAACTCCAAATGGCGCGCTCTCAATGACGTTGGAAAGTAGACATCCAAAGCTTTCCAGAAATATATAATAGTTCATACTTTATTCGGAAATTGACGACGTAACTTGGCGTTGAACGCCAAGTACATGCTGTTGTCTGGAGTTAAACGCCAGAAACACGTCATGATCCGGAGTTGAACGCCCAAAACACGTTATAACTCGGCGTTCAACTCCAAGAAAAGCCTCAGCTCGTGGATAGATCAAGCTCAGCCCAAGCATACACCAAGTGGGCCCCGGAAGTGGATTTATGCATCAATTACTTACTCATGTAAACCCTAGTAGCTAGTCTAGTATAAATAGGATAATTTACTATTGTATTAGACGTCTTTTGACCACGTTTCATCTTTGGTCTCAGTTTTGTATTATTCTTCATCTTAGGAGGCCATTGATCACGTTTTAGGGGGCTGGCCATTCGGCCATGCCTGAACCTTTCACTTATGTATTTTCAACGGTGGAGTTTCTGCACACCATAGATTAAGGGTGTGGAGCTCTGCTGTACCTCAAGTTTCAATACAATTACTATTACTTTCTATTCAATTCTCTTTTATTCTTATTCCAAAATATACGTTGCACAACACTTTGATGAATGTGATGATCCGTGACACTCATCATCATTCTCACCTATGAATGCGCGTGACTGACAACCACTTCCGTTCTACCTTAGGCCGGGCGCATATCTCTTAGATTCCCCAATAGAATCTTCGTGGTATAAGCTAGATAGATGGCGGCATTCCCGAGAATCCGGAAAGTCTAACCTTGTCTGTGGTATTCCGAGTAGGATTCCGGTATTGAATGACTGTGACAAGCTTCAAACTCCTGAAGGCTGGGCGTGATGACAAACGCAAAAGAATCAAGGAATTCTACTCCAACCTAATTGAGAACCGACAGATGATTAGCCGTGCTGTGACAGAGCATTTGGACCATTTTCACTGAGAGGATGGGATGTAGCTATCAACAAGGGTGATGCCTCCAGACGATTAGCCGTGCAGTGACAACGCATAGGACCATTTTCCCGAGAGGATTAAAAGTAGTCATTGATGATGGTGATGCCCTACATACGGCTTGCCATGGAAAGGAGTAAGAAGGATTGGATGAAAGCAATAAGAAAGTAGAGATTCGAAAGGATTCTAGCATCTCCACACGCCTATCTGAAATTCCACTATTGATTTACATAAGTATTTCTATCCTATTTTATTTTCTGTTTATTTTTATTAATCATATTTGATTTTCTAAATTCCATAATTTTATCCTCCTGACTGAGATTTACAAGGTAACCATAGCTTGCTTCATACCAACAATTTCTGTGGGATCGACCCTTACTCACGTAAGGTATTACTTGGATGACCCAGTACACTTGCTGGTTAAGTTGAATGAAGTTGTGATCATAAATTCCAATAGAGCCAATTTTTAAATCTCATGCAAATACAAAGAGGATCACAATTTCGTCCACCAGCCAGCCTCCCAAAGAGGGTTCAATCATAAAAACATGATCCAAAGATTCTTTAATACAATAGCAAAAGATCCTATTTGTAGAGAACTAGTAGCTTAGGGTTTACAAAGATGAGTAAATGACATAAAAATCCACTTCCGGGCCTACTTGGTGTGTGCTTGGGCTGAGCATTGAAGCTTTCATGTGTAGAGACTTTTCTTGGAGTTAAACGCCAGCTTTTGTGCCAGTTTGGGCGTTTAACTCTCATTCTTGTGCCAGTTCCGGCGTTTAACACCAGAATTCTTGAGCTGACTTGGAACGCCTGTTTGGGCCATCAAATCTCAGGCAAAGTATAGACTATTATACATTGCTGGAAAGCCCAGGATGTCTACTTTCCAACGTAATTGAGAGCGCGCCAATTGGGCTTCTATAGCTCCAGAAAATCTACTTCGAGTGCAGGAAGGTCAGAATCCAACAGCATCTGCAGTCCTTTTCAGCCTCTGAATCAGATTTTTGCTCAGGTCCCTCAATTTCAGCCAGAAAATACCTGAAATCACAGAAAAACACACAAACTCATAGTAAAATCCAGAAAAGTAAATTTTAACTAAAAACTAATAAAAATATAATAAAAACTAACTAAAACATACTAAAAACATACTAAAAATAATGACAAAAAGCGTATAAATTATCCGCTCATCACGCCGCTATCACCAAAAACCTTGGTTGCCGCCGTCTTTACTACTGGAGCTTTTCACTGGAAGAGAAAAGTGACTACACCATCTTCTTCGTTTTGACACTGAACCTCCATTCATAATCCTTATTGTTACATTCTATTGGAACTATCAAAATTATTGTTGTTACGAGCGTAATCAAAATTGGTACTGCTACTGCTGTCTCAGTTGCATTAAAATTGTCACTGCTGCTACAAATTTAAAATAAACAGGTTTATCGTGGTTTTATATATATATATATATATATATATATATATATATATAACCAACTTACAAGTTAATGAATTAAGTATATCTATACTTAAGTTACTCATTTAATATATCAGATCAATTTTACTTAACACATGCTCATAATTGTTAATGAGTCAAATTTAAACTAACTTACAAATTAGTTTAACTTACTTTTAATTTTGATCAGGTACTCAAAAGAAAAAAATATTTTAAAACCAAATTAATATTAGGAGACATGTGCATGTAGGATATTAAAAGTTTTTACAAAAGCAAGACTTAACCCGACTAGAAGTGTTTATAAAATTCATAATTTGCGGATATTATCCAATCTACAAGATGATCGAATTGGATCTGATCTGATCCTCACTCTAGTAGGATCTGATCGTGGATATTACAGCTGCATCTGCGGATCCAAATCGAAGATATGTAAATCCACATCTAGTAAATAAAAAAATAAAATATATATATTATATTAACCTCACAAAACCTAATTTCTCTAATACCTCTCTTAACACAAAATACTACAACAAAATCAGCCTTTTGCCATATTTTTAAAGCGTGTCAAAAAGTAAAAAAAAAAAAAGTAACAATAGCTTTTCGTCACGTTTTTTTGAGCTATCGACACGCTTTAAAGCACCCCTCATAGACTCAACCTTACCCAGAACTTCACCTCACTCCAACCCTCTTCTCAGACCTGATCTCATCCATGCCGAAGACTTCTCACCATTCCTGCTCTCAGTTCACCGTGCATGGTTCCTCTTTGTCGACGTCCTTCTTGGCTTCGACGCAGTGGCGGAGGTTGAAACAAAATTTTGGGGGGCCGTAAATTTAACATAAAAATTTTATAATAATATTTATATCAAAATAAAATTTATAAATATAATAATTCTTTAAGTTTGTTACTAATAAGATAATAAATAAATAATTCTACAGATGAAAAATATAAAATAGTTTATAATGGTACTCTTCGAGTTTTTAATGATTTAAAATCTTCAATAATTGAATCAGAACTAAAATTTTCAACAATTTCTTTTTCAATGTAAATAACCAAACTATCCACAAGAAAAAGAGAAAAATCGAAATTGAAGTGTTCTAGCGTGTAACAAAATCAAAATTGAAATAGAGACGGGATAATAAGTTATACACACGTGGGTAATGATTTTTTTTATTTTTATCTTAAAATTTTAATATGTTGTGAAGTCAACAAAACCCACTTACAAAAAATTAATATGCAACAAAAGTATGAGATGGAAATTCTGGATACTTTAAGTTATAATAAAACATCTAAGCCAGCTGAACTACTTTTTATTTTTTGAAGAACTACTACTAATTTTTTTATAAAAAGTTTGGAGGCATGGCCCCTTGTCTGACTTAAGCTCCGCCACTGCTTCGACGACACTTTTTCGTTCATCCCTTCCTCTGTTCTTCATTGCCTCATCCGTCGCCATGGTTCCTCTCTCTTCCATCACAGTGCCGTTCCTTGCCAAATTGTGCTTGTGATCTAGCCGCATCACCTATTTGGTATTGTCGCATTGCCACCGCTGCTACTGTCAGATCTCCGAAGTTGCTAGGCGTCTTTTGTTCTCCTCCTATAGTGTTGCGTGGTGGCTCAATTTTGGTCTTATATTTTTGCCTGCAGTGCTTCATTTTTTTTTTTCTTTAAATTTAGATATAAAAAGTGTTATACTGCAAAAAATTAATTACTAGTTCAATTTACTTTGATATACAAAAAGTTAGTTCTAAATGCTATTTGTTTTTCAGTTCTTGCCTGCAGGAGTTTAAATCTTTAAAAAAAAAAAATTTCAATAATTTTACATGTTGAGTTGTGTTTTGAGGTGTTGTTGCCTGCTGCGTGAGGAATGAATGGTTGCTAAACAGATTAAAAAAAGGCGAAAGATGTTTTATTGATTTTTTTTATAAAAATAAATATTTTAATATATATTTTTTGCAATTATGTTTGATGCCGATTTGATTTTATTTGCAAATATGCGAATCAGATCCGAGCATAAAAAATGTAGATGTCCTATGAAATGAGTTTAGTGTTGATTGGATTGAAATTTCGATCCGATCCGATTCGATCCGATCTTCGTATACTCTTAACCCTTATTTTAATCTTGGTGGCTTCCATTTACAAATTACTCTATTCTACTTTGAAAGTTGGTTCTATTCCTGTAGAATCCTGTTTTGAAAATCAATAAACATAACTTCTCCTAATTTTATAATTCATTTCTTAAAGCTTAAACCAATATGAAATTTGAACTAGATAGACTAGGTATGCAAGGTTGTCATTTCCAATTGATTGCAACTTAATATCATTTCACAACAAGGAGTTGTACACATTCAAAGTTATTGATATGATAAACTAAATTCTGGTTTTTCTACATTAAAGTCTTGTTTTAAATTTGGCCCTTAAAAATCATTCAACCAATTATAATTATAACTTGTGTTCAATTAGAATGGAACTATTAATCTCTTATAGTCTCAGCAATTTATCAAGCAATATTTTGATAAAGTTTCTGTATAAAAAATGTTAATTGGATTTCAATCATTGAAACAAACAAAAATAAAAAATAAAAAACACAACAGAAAACTTAATCAAAAGAAAGAGCTAGTGAAACTATAAATGGTAAATGAGTAAGTGGCAAAAGGAACTAAAAGGATATATGCATTAAGAGAAAAAAAATAAAAGACTATACTTTCATTATAATTTGATTCTTCAATGTAATTGTAAGCATTTGAGCCAAAAAATTAACTAGCTAGAATCAAATTGTTTATTAATTTTGGCAAAGGCCTCAAGATTCCCATGATACAGCAGAATCAATGCTTAGGCGATTTAATCGAACAGCTCCAAGAATGTATTCTGGTAATTCGTCCTCCTCTTTTGCCTACAATTATGGAAATGGTGAGTATCAAGTTGCACATCCTAATTGTCACATTAGTGTTGGAACTTTATTGTAATATAAATTTTTATTATAGTTTAATTATAATTATTTATAAATTATTAATGATTTAATTTTATTCCTTAATACTATTACTAGTATTTGATAGACACATTAGATTAAAAGAGAAAACACATACAAAAACATTTTTTTCTGTATATTTTACAGGATATTTTTTTAATTTTTATCTTACCGACACAAAGAGAAAATAAAGTTTACTATGATAAATGTCTGAAAGAAGGAAAAAAAAAAAAAAGAAAAATCTATCTTAAATTTAATTTTATCATAATCAAAATATATTATGATAGTCGATCTAAATCTGAAATTTACAGCCTTTAAAATGACGCTTTTACTTAAGTTAATTTTACCATTAGTACTTAAAATAACGTGCTAGTTTAAACGAAGGGAGCATGGAAATATTTATCATTAAATATAATTAGAAGTATTATTAAAGGAAGAAACCTCTATCAAAATGGCAAGGTCAACCACTAGGCTTGTGACATATCCCATGACAAGTCCAATCACACGCCTAGCTACTGAAGAGGATCCAATATCCAAATCTATCTGCATGCAAAAACAAAATTCCTATCAAATTGAAAACTACTACACACAATATCCTAATTAATTGCGTATCTTTAATAACGGGAGAATACAAGACAATAGTACTGCTTCATAATGAATGGCTAGTTGTTAATACGGATTAGGACTTATTAACATATATAAATCCACAATTAATGCTAAATTATTGACATTTTTGGTGTAGTATATTTCCAATAACGCGATAGCGGTAATGTTAGAAAAATAATAATTTAAATTTATTTTATTTAATTTTATATATATAATATTTGTAATTATATATATTTAATATGGTTTAATTATTTTGAAAATAATTAAAAAAATATAAAATATTTAATTTTATGTTAATTTTTTATTATCTTTCAAACATTTTTTAGAAAATACTACAAGATCCCCAATATATGTTAGAAGGAACATAAATTTTCTTAAGTTTGAATAATTACCTCTAAAAAATTATCTTGTCGATGGTATTTACATGTGACAGCTTTGCCCAACAAGCAAGCTTTTGTTCCTACAGCTCGCTTTACCATCCAGTATCCCTGTATAAAAAGAAAACCATTATTTATCAAATAAATGCTTTAATTCATTCATTAAAAATTACATACCTCAACTATACTTGGAATTAGTTTGAATCTTGAATCACGAAATGCATCACTTCCATCCACAAACTTAGCCAATAGAGAATCTTCTTTTATTGGCCTATCGGATGCGTAATATAGAACCAAACTGTAGTTTGGTTTTGCTGGAACCTGACATTCGATTATCACAAAATAAAAACTCTTCTTCATAAGAATTAACTTCATTAATCAAATACTTATTCATACCTGTAGATTGAATACAAGAATAAAAGGAAGCTTTTTTCCTTCTTCTAACTGCAATTCAAGAAAAAAAAGGATTAAAATATGATGATTTATAGTGAAAAGAATCAACAACCTCACATATTCAAATAAAAGGTTTCGATAATAACCTGGTAAGAAAAACTAACCATGCTATATTATTGAAAAATACAAAATAATGATATATGTATATATTTATAATCAAACTTTATTAAAAAAATAAAATAAAGTTTTGTAAATAATATAATCAAAATAAAAATATAAAAATATGATAATGTACTACAAAATATTTTATTATTTGATTGTGAGAAGTTTGATTATTTTATTAGTTTATCATTTTATTCAAAGATGTGCAAAACAACATACATAAATATAAATACTATGACATTCTCAACAACACAACACAAAAACTTCAAGTGAAGTAAACTCTATTGTAAAAGTTTGTAGAAAAGCTATAACGATAAACATTAAACACTAAACTAATTTCTATGGGATTATTATACATTGGAATGAAAAATATAGTATATAACATGAAAAGAGCCATAAACATATGTTTTGACAATTAACATAGTTCCCATGAAAAAAGGAACAAATTAAACAAATATATTGTCATGAAATTATAGCTCGTATGAAATAAGATTTAAGGGTAAAGAATCCATATCAGATAATTTATATAGATTTTTCTTGTGTCCATGATATTTTTTAATTCTGACAGACTAAAAATTAATTCGCTGGAATCTAATTCTTAAATGAAACTTAAATTCAATAAATTATCTTATATGAATTTTATGCTTTAAATCGTACTTTCATACCAATTACAATTTATTAAAAATTTATTAAACTACTCTCTCTCTCTCTGTATATATACTTTTATTCAATCTCATAAACATGGAAGCCAGTAATAAATGCAATGACGAGTTCTAAAAGCTTTCATATATATTAAGAATTGAATGAACGTACATATCAAAGAGTAGAGACAAATTTAATAAATTTCCTAAGATTTATATAAATCACAAGCTTGAGATAATTAAAGTTTTTTTTTTTTAAATCTCCAATCAAAATGCTCAAGCAAACCTGAACTAAGCATTTAGGGTGCAATGCAACTCTATCCATAGCTTTGTCAACTTTTAACCAATCAACAGCTATGAGCTTGAGAAGCGGATCCCCACCAACTATCTGCATCAGAAATTTCATATAAATGTCAATATATCTAAAATAATATAGGTTGGTCACTTTAACAATATGCCACTTGTGCTAAATTGAGAAATGTATCCCCTATTGTTTCTTTATTGGAGAAACAAAAATAATGGGTAAACTAAAGAAGATAGAAGCACCACACCATTAATTCTGATTAGATAGTTAATGAATTCAGTATATATAAAAACAGATATATAAATACTTTTATTTCTTCTCATTTACAGCTAGATTACAAATCCACGTCTCTAAATAATTATAAAAACATATGATTTTTATTCCAAATATATAGGTAAATATTAATAGTGTCTGTAATGTTATTTTATTTTTTGTCATATATATTCGTATTCCAAATATTTCAAAAGTAACTCAATATTTATCATCACTTTTCATCAGCTATATATGCCACTATCTTCATCAATATTTTTTGATAGATTAACATTGGAATATATTAAATTATTTTTAAAATGTTATAGTCGCAAATTAAATAAAAAATAAAAATAAAAACAAGATTAGTTCTTATCCAAAATATTTAAAACGAAAATGACACTTTATGCTTCAAAATTTCAGCAACTTGAACATGGAATACGCCTTAAGATAAAGGCGAGTTTCACATAATTATGTAGTTATGTAGTGAACTAACCTTTGTATTATCTTTTAAATAATTCTTTCCTCTAATCTTAAATCCTTCACAACTGGGACAAGTCCAACAGTCAGTGTCCTTCTCATCATTCCCTTTTCGTAAAGAACCATGAACACCACTCACATCAAGTGGGATAGGATCTAAACTAGTATCCAATTCTCTCATTATCTCTGCAGCTGGAACTAGCACAATACATAAACAAGTATTTTAGAATCTAAATTTGTGTGGAATAAACATATATATAAGTCTCATTTATGTGGAAATTGCACATCAAATTTGACATCTTTTTCATTAGCTTAAAGTAGTTGATGGACTGGAAGATTGAAACATAAAAAAAAAAAATAAAAAATAGAAATGTGTAAGAAAAAAAAAAAACTATAATGCCTTATGGCCTTTATTAATTACCATTAGAAAACACAATAAATAAAGGGCAATGAAAAAATTACCTGAAATTTTATTTGAAGCTGTGTGTGGTGAAGCATTGTTTGGTTTGGCTTTGCGCTCCTAACATAATAAGCAAGGTATCAAACTCTAAAATGCAAATATTTAAACCAAGCAGGCATAATAAATTGAAATTTAAAGAAACCTGGTGATCATAAGTTTCTTCATCTGATGAATATGCAGTAATTGCATCGTAGAACTCATCCTGCACCTCATCATCTTCATACTTAGCACTAGAAACAGGAGATTTTGCGATATTGGCATGACGAGCACTCGTCGCATTCTTTTGTTGGATTGATGGATTCGCTCCAATATATTCCTTCAGACCTACCATTTTAAAAAATAAATAAATATTAAGCTGTATTTAGTTTAGGTTGTTTTTTTTTAAATTAAGAAATAAAAAATAAATATAAGTTGAAT
Source organism: Arachis stenosperma (assembly GCF_014773155.1). Lineage (NCBI taxonomy): Eukaryota > Viridiplantae > Streptophyta > Magnoliopsida > Fabales > Fabaceae > Arachis > Arachis stenosperma. Next base: position 36,227,140 of record NC_080379.1, on the reverse strand, counting down.
TACTTTACCTGCTACTTGGCACAGTAAAGCATAAGGAATACTTCTCTCGAATTTGGAGTTTTGGTTGTTGTTCTTCCAATGAAACCAAGATACAGAGTGTATCTCTAATGTATGGGTGACTAAACATTTTTGTCTATCTACTCCCATTGGAGTGTTCAAATTTCTAATCTCCCATGTAGATGCTACAAAAAGAAAAAAATAATAATAATAATAAGAAGAAAGAAAATTAGTCAAATAAAAAAATCAATTGTCCTTTTTAAATTTTCAATACATTAAAACTACGTTTGTTTGTAAATACTAGAATTGAGATTAAAAAATTAAGATTTAATATTATATTTTTGAGATTTAAAGTTTTAATTTCTTTGATATTTTTAGAAAGTGAAAACACATGATACTTAAAATTTTTAAAATAAAAATTAAAATTTTAATAACATTTTTTTTAAATCTACCCTTATTCAAATTTTAAAACTTTAATTCTATTTTTTCTCATTGGTAAGCGCAGGATTCAGAAACCTATATAATGTACATGAAAACTTGAAACACATTCAAAAACCTAAAATAAAAAGCTCCATAGGTTCATATTCACTACCAAAACACTAAATGTAAAACTATATACTGCATGTGCATGGTATAGGAAAGAATGTGAGTTGCAACATTAATGAATTAAATGAGAGAAGGGTGGGTGCAAGAGAGAGAATTGGATCCCAAAAAAAAGATGTGAATAAGAAGAGGAATGGTGAGGAGAATAGTGGGAGTTGTCATGTGCATCGCGTGACTTAGAATCAAGGTTGGTGGTAAGAGAAGCAAGAGGGAGTGAGGACGAATCATTAGATAGAGTATTTATGGAGAATGAATGGTAGGATGTACGATGAGAGGGTAGTTGAAACAAAAGTGGTTGATTGGGCCTGAAATCATTCAAAACATGGGGAAAGGAGAGTGGGAGAATTGGATCCCAGAAGAAAATGATGATGATTATTTTCAAATCACTTAAATTTTAGGATGTTAAAAATGTAAAGCAAGTGAACACAAACAATTTTTAGAAAGAAAAACTAATTGAAATAAGATATCCTCTTACGATTAATTTTTGTACGCCGATACCCTGATCTTGGAGGCTTTTTCTTATGAGTAGCTGGCAACTGCAAGATTGCTGAAATAATCAAACGTGAAAAATTTTTATATATCAATACTATGTAAAATTACACAACCAACTTTCACTTTCATAAATATACTTACTGTAATTGCCATCTTGTCCACGAAACCATTGCCTAGAGAAGATAAAATCTCGCTTTGAATTCCACCTACATTTTTTGAAATGAAAAAGTATAGGTAAACAATAAAAATATTAAAATAATGTGAACAATGAATATATTGGATATTCATTTTACTAAGATTTAGATAGATAATTTAAAAATATAATGTATTTTTATTTAATTGATAGTTGTTCATATTGTTCAAAAAAATCATTAATTACATAACATTGTCCGAAATTGAAATATAACATTTCAAATTATATTTTCTTGTTCGTACGGATTAAGTCGTCATAACTCAACTAACCTTTAATTAATTAATTAGCTACAACTTCATTTTATATACAAAAGATGGGACAAAAAAACACAAATAAAACAAATCTTAAATAGCAAAATGTCTAATACGAGTCAAGTTGAAATCATGTAAATAGCAGTGTAGACAAAATTTTACCAAATTTAACAATTAACACTTTAAGTACAGAAATAAGAAATGCACTATATTATGGTAGTTTGGGAAGCTTTAAAAGTAATTTTTTTGAGCTTTTGACTTATGAAAAGTAGTAGTATTAATGTTTGGTACAATTTTAAAATTAAATTATGGCTTTCTAAGAAGTCATTTAGAAATTTATAGAGAAGTTAAAAAAAATGACTTCTCTCATAATACTACTACTTTTTATCACATTTCTATAAAATAAGTATTTTTAGAACTAAAAATTTAAATATAAAATAATTTATTTATAAGCTATTTTTAATATAATCATTTATTGTTTAAGCTATTTTTTTAAAAAGAACTTAATTAAACTGTCTATCCAAACTGAATCGGTGTGTGTTTAAGGAGAAAATTTAAAACACCAAATTAAGTTTGGTAAAATTAAAATGGAAAATGTATAGTTCTATTAGAATTTGTAATTTTCACATTATCTTTGTCTATAATATGATGATTCTCATGTTCTCTAGTAATTATTACATGTATTATAGTGCAAACTCTTAGTTTAATTTTCTTCGATTGAGAACTTTTGTAAAAAAAAAAATTATATTATTAAAAAAACAACAAAATTTTATCCCATCAAATAAAATCAGCTATATGAATTACAAATATTAGTATATATTCAATAAAAATTTACCAACTAATTCATATTATTAAAATTATAAGTTTCAAATAAAGTATTTGGAAATTAAATTGAAATAGTTTCTTATCATGCATAAATTACCGAGTAAGATACTTAGGATCATATGTTCCGTAAAGAACATCATAATGTCCATCAAAAGATTCAACCAACTCTATGTCACACATCAACATATCCCACCTTCAAAAAAAAAAAAAGTTATATTGATTAGATCTCATAGAATATTATTCTTCAAGTACCTTATGTTACGTGTAACTAACTTACTCATATCTTTTCTCTCGTTCAATGCTTAGAAACACTTCTAACACAGTTTCTGCACTTGTATCAATGACAGCAACCGACTTTGCTAAGACACTTTTATTAATCTACAAAATATAAAAAGAATGCCAAAGAAGAATATAATTACCTATCATATCATAATAAATTAATACACTCAGTGTTACAAATAGATGATTATAATACATTCGAAGTGTCTTTTTACTAATAATACGAAATTATAACATCATATCTATTTGTGGAAACTAGTTATGTCAATGTCTATGAGAAAATGTAATATTTTAAAAAGAAAAAAAAAACAACCTTAATATGTTGACAATTAATTTAACTGAGGAAAACAAATTTACCTATAATTGTTTTTCAATAATGTATAGCAAATAAAAGAAGTTCAAAATAATTAAACTAACATTGTCATGAATCTACAAAATAAATAACGAGAAAGAACTATCTAATCACAAAGATAAAAATAATAAATCAAAATTGAGTTCAATATTTTGAGTTTAGAACTAAAATTAATAATAATTGACAATCATAAACTAATTGATTGAGTTATGAGTATTATGTATTTATTTAAAAAATAATTAATAAATGTAAAATAAGCTAACTTTGAACTAATTTAAATTAATTTTTATTATTTTTCAAATATTTTCGTATTATCATTCAAATATTTGAACAAGAAAAATGAGAATAAATATAACATATATATATATATATATAAAGCAAAAGACTGCTTTAATATTTATGTGAGGAATTGTAGAAAAAACAGGGTGTGAAAAAAAGCGAGATAAGTTGAGAAAAATCATAATTCTATTTCTTTGTAACGGTGTCATTCAAAGGCGTGAATTTTGGATTAATTCATGTAGTTCTCCTTTTTTAAGTTAGGTTAGTACTTAAAAAATTACTAAACTTCAATTCTCTGTTTTTTAAGTTGTATTAGAAATTTAGACGTTTGTGAGCATGGTTTGAACTCTGAAGTTCTTGATGATTTATATTAGAATTAATTATTTAATTTGTTGAATTAGAGACTGCAACTAATTTAATTATAGTGAAAATTTTACTATAATTTGTGGTGAAGACCAAATATAAGTCTCAATACACTTAAAAGCTGATCAAAAATATATAACTGTGTTAATCTCTATTCTCTTTATTGATATGTTCAACATAAAATGAGATAAAATTAAAATGAAATAATTTTTTTCATAATTAATTTCATTGTATTTCTAACAAAAGAGATAAAATTCTAAAACAACCTGGAATCATTCCTTTTACAAATCTTTTCAGAATAGCCAGGACAATTAAATTCAAAGCAAGTGGATTTTTAAGATATATATAGCTTCAATACCGTCTTTTACCACAAAAATTTAGAAACATGGATACCTTGTAATTCGTGAGGTCCTCAAAAATTCTAACGCCTGAAATAAAATTAATTAATAAATAAATGAAAGTTCAGTCCTGGCCAACAAAAAGAAAGAAGTGTAACCCAAAAAATAGAAGAGTAAAAAGATTTTTTTTATTAAAAAAAGATATTTTTTATCAATTTAATGAGAATTAAGTTTCACTTTGATCTATGTGATTGACGAATTGCATTGATTTAGTCCTTAATTTTTTAATTGTTACAATTTAGTTTTCCAAATTTAAAAAAAGGTGCATTAATATAGTCTCTCGTGTATTTTCCGTCACAAAAACTCAACGCCGTTAGTGACGTAACTCAAATCTTGTCATGCTGGACATATTAAAACGACGTCATATGCATTTTGACGCTAAAGAAAATATTAAACTACGTCATTTGAGGGTTCAAACAATCTTGTCATAAACAAATTCCTTGTCATAACCCTCAAACGACATTGTTTAATATTTTTTTTAGCGTCAAAATGCTTCCAGAATCATTTTAATATATTAAGTGTGGCAAGATTTGAGTTACATTACTAACGGCATTGAGTTTTAGTAATAAAAAATACATAAAAAATTATATTAATACATTTTTTAAATTTAAAAAATTAAATTTTTACAATTAAAACGTAATAACTAAATCAGTTCAACTCACCAATATCATAGAATAAGGTGGAGCTTATCTCACTTAAGGAAATTCAAACAAGCACTGTATATATTTTCCTAATAAAACAAATAGTACCGGACATGGTACGAACACACTTCCATTGATGTTCTTCAAATACATCTTGATCCTTATCAAATCCGTCAAAACTAAAACTTCTTGTTCTTGTTCTTGATGATTGTCGTGAAAGTATCTCTGGGCCTTTCGCATGAAAAAGGGGAAAATTAAGTCAACTATTATATTTATTAACAAAGACATATAAAATAAATTAAAAAAGATAGTATAACAATATTAGCATATAGAAAAGTAGAACTTACGTTTATGATTCTTTGTAAAAATGTAATAGATATTTATTTAGAAATTAAACTCACCTTCACAATTTGATGGGGATAACAGGTTGAGTACTATGCAAATTCTAATATATAACGAAAGCATAACGTAATCATACACCTGAATCAAATGTTTAACCTACTTGTTTATAAAAGCAAATGTAATTAATAACACTAATCCATCATGTCTCTCAAACCCATTATTCCAATTTATTCTTTTCTTGCAATTTTGACCCTCTCTTTTCTTCGCACCCCGTATAAAAAAACAAATTTTGATTTGCATACTATTTTCTTTCGCTTTTAGAAAGAAAAAGAAAAAGATTGCCCGAAAATTCTCATTTACAAGTGTATATTTGAACATTAATTTATTTCTTTTAGCATTACTTTTATTAGCGTATTTGATATCAATTAGAGAAAGTATAGATTAGTCAATTTTAGCATCTAGAGTTTATAATTTAGGGTGCAAAAGATTAAAAATTTATGATTTAGGATTTAAAATTTAAAATAAATAAAATAATTTTTTAAAAAAATAGCAAATGTTTTATAAAAGAATTAATTCTCTAATATTATTCTATCAGTTAATCTTAAATTCTAAAGTTTAAATATATACATGATAATAAATGTAAGATTAATCAAAATAGTTATTACTTTTCACTTTTAAAGAGAGTTGTTGGGTTGAACGTTGAAGTGTTAGAAATAGGAAACAATATTTTTTTTATATATTTTATATATATTAAATCAAGGAATGCCTTTTCTTTTTCTTTTTACCTTGTCCAATTCTTATAAGCTTTCTTAATCCAGAGCCAAATCGCTTCACACTATGTCGATTGCGATGATCGAGATCGAGCCTTATACAAATATAAAGACAAAATGACATGTCAACTTATGATAACCTCTTCTGAAAATAGGATGAAATCAAAAGTAACATATCTATTATCTAATAACTGATTGGGATTAAATCATCAAAAGCGTACTAATAAGGAAAGACAACATATCCAGTTATTCACTTATTGTTAAAATAAATAAACAAATGAGCTTCTTACTTTTTAAACTTCTAGATATATATATATATATATATGTTAATAAAAAAATAGTATTTGTGTATCAAATTTAATTATTAAAATAGTCATCATGTATTTATGTACAAATATATGTTATTTAATTTATTTTTAATATATATTTTATATTTTAACATATATTTTATATTAATAATAAATTTTAATAGCTGATTTTATTATACACCTACCATAATTATATTTTAATACTTTAATTATATTATTTTCTAAAAAATAAAAAAAAGACTAATTTGTCAAATGTTAAGGACTAAAATAACAAAGTGTGTATATAATTGGAAAAATAAAATGCATACTCCTCTTGATTTAGTTTCTCTCTAGGATCGCCTCCGCTTGACAAGTCATTTTCAGCCTGAAAAAGAACAAATACTAAGTGATTTTCACAACCATGTATCCGTGACACTCAAATTAATTCAAAGAACTAGTCCATATTTTTCACTTATGATGATGACAATCAATATAACGTAAAGCTAAATATTATAAACTTCCATACAATCAGTATTTAAAAACCAAAGATTTTGTAATTAGTAACTTTTTTTAAATAATTATCAATTAATCTTACAAATTATATTATTGTAACCTTATAACTATTATAAAAAATATTATGTACCCACTAAAAATTAGATATCAAATAAGTTATTATGTATTTATATATAAATAGACATGTTATTTAATTTATTTTTAATATACATTTTATATTTTAACATAAATTTTATACAAATAAATTTTGTGACTAATTTTTTTTATATACGCGTAGCATTATCCAACTATGATATATTATACCTGTTGCTTGGCATGATTAAATGCTTCCATCCATCTCTGAGCTTCTGTCGCTGTAGCACAAGCGATCTTCAATGAAATATATATGTTAATAAATAAATAAAAATTCATTTATGTTCAATAAAAATGTAAAATTTATCCATGAAAACGTAACATTTTAAACTAATAAGCTCTTTAATATAGAGTAAATACTTTGTCATGCATGATATTAAAAATAGGACTATATTATTAAGAATGATCATTTAGGTAACATTTAGAAGAGAAAATGAAACTAAAAAATAAAAATTGAGAGATAGAGATTGAGAAAGAGATTGTCACCAAAAAAAAAAAAAGATTGAGAGAGAGACTAAGCAAGCAATTTTATTTTGATTTGTTGCTATTTAATTCAGGTAGTTATTCTGTTATTGTTTAATTTCTATTATGGTTTTTGCTTTTAGTTAGCTTTCACCTGTGACACAAGAAATTAGGTCATGCATATATAGTGCTTCTAGCATAGTTTTTTCTGTCATAACTGCATGTAACATTATATCTACTAAAATCAACAGTGACTTTATTTTATGTAAATATTGCTGCATGGCTAAATGTACAACGTAACCTCTCCTTTCAATTGGAAGATTATTTCAGTTTAAGGTACGCCTAGAAATTATATTTACTCATGTTTGGGGGGTCTACCTCAAGTTTTATCTCATCAAGGATTCTCTTATTTTGTCTCGTTTTTTATGCATATACAAGATACCTTAGTATTTTCCTTATTCTAAGGGCATGATAGTCATTACAAGACATGTGTTGTTTGATGTAAATTTATTTTCATATGCTATGTTCTCTTTCTGCAACTTCGTTGGAATGTTTTCGCACTTTGATATGTTGGGTGTTTTGTGAATGTTTTATCATATTGGACTTCGTTTTCTTATACATCTAATTTAGCCTTCTAGATTCGTTCCTGCTATAATAGGTTTTCGTATATTCTTTTTGAGATATTTAAGATCAAAAGCTAAAATGTGCCAAATTCCCTTCTCCTACCTTCATGAACCCTAATAGCAAAATCAACAATAATAATAGAAAAAATAACTTCAAACTATAACTTACATCTCCTTTTTTCGAATCGTCTAAGCGATTGGAAATCCTTATTACGTAAAGATCCTGAACACAAAGGAATAGAAATATTTAGCTTAAAATTGAAATATATAATCTATAATCACATCCATTGTATGATCAATTCAATTGAGCACATTAAAAAAAAAAAAGAAAAACATAAATTTTACTAGCTAGTGGATCACCATATTAGCAATCCTTCGTTGCCCAAGATTCTCCACCATTAGTGTGGGACCTACAACCCCTAGTCTTATAGGTTTCTGCACCACAACCACAAAAACAAAGAGAAAGAAAAAGACATAAATAGAAATATGGTTACAACAGAAAGTTTCGGACATCACATTAAAAGGATAATACTAGCACAATTTATTTTTTTTATTTAGCAATTAGTTAATAATATTTAAAAATATCGTCTAAAATTATATTATTGAGTTGCTAAACTAAAAATATTAGACTAATAATTAAAAGTGTTGACTAATATAAGATAAACTTACTAATTTTCAAATTTTTTCATAAAAAATACCAGAGTCATAGTGTGTGACAAGACACACTTTAATATTTTATATTTTTAATATATTTTCATTTTCAAATAATTTTATACTAAAACTTTATATTTTCTTTATTATATTTGTTTTCTCAAATTTTTAAAATTATTTTTGTTAGAAAAAATATATATATACTACGGATAGTTTTTTATCTAAAATGTTTTTATGTTTTACAATAAAAACTAGTGTCAATTCTCTAAAGATAGTGTAAAGTGAATTTTTTTTTTTCAACTTTAATTTCTTTTTCCTAATTATGAGATAGAGAAAAGAGTGGGTGGTTGTCAAAAAAGCTAATGTAAGACTTTTAACTTTATGGGATTGACAAAGGGAGTTATAATAAAATGGGAATGGATAATTTCAATATATTTGCTTTATATAAAGATATAGATAAACAGAAAACATAACATGATGATCATCGTATTATTGAACATTGTATATGGAATAATAATAATCATTAAAGATCATAATGTGATTTGTAATTGTATAAAAGTATATTTCAAGATTTACACTTTGAAATGTGATGATGATTTCTGAAAATAAAACCATTTAAGGGCTAAAAACGAAACTAAACTATATGCCATTTCATAATGTTCAATGTTTGAATAATAAGTAGGAAGTTCCAAGATTACTTAAAGTTGGGGGAAGAGATGGGAAATAAAGTTTCACATTCAATTGAATGCTTATTTATGGAGTATCTAGTTAAAAACGATTTCTTTTATATGCATCCAAATAAATAAACAAAACATTGAACATATTTGTAAAAGATCTGTTAAAACTTTTTTTTTACAAATGACCAAATTAATTGCATGCTCAGGTGAAGTTAGATTGTATTCTTTTTTCAATCTTAGACGTTAGGGTTCCTTCTTTTAAGTTACATTATAAGCATTTCAAATATGAAAGGGCTTGAAATTTCTTTCTATATAGTTGAGTCTTTGTATAATTGAATTTGATGGAAAATTTAATGCAAAATTTTAATAGAAAAAAAATGAAAGTAGAATGATCTTGATCAAGATCATAGAAGCTAATAAAAAAATAGAAAAAGAATTTAAAAAACATACAATGCCTGGATTTTCATGGGGATCACGCTTGTACATGGCAACACATTTTCCCTTAACAAATAAAAATCGGAGATGGTGATAATCAGAGCCCATAGAATGAACACCCAGATGGTAAACCCAACCAAAGTATTCAAATATCCCTTTTTCTTCATGGTGATCAAATCTTCCACTTCCTGAAGATGCATTTAATGCTTCCATCATACAAAAATATGTTTCATTCGAATTCGAGATTGATTATTAGATGACAATGATAAGGGAACAGCATGTTTATTATTTTTCCCTTTCAATGTATTTTGTTTCTACCTTAATTTCTCCGAAATGGCTGGGTATTGTTTATTGGTCATAATAAATATGTGTTCCGTATTTGTACACGTATTTTTTTGAGTTTTATTGTGTTAAGCTTTGATCTGTCAAAGTGGTACTATAATTTTTTTTTTTCACTTATTCATTTAATTCTTGTTTTATTGTTATCTCTATCAAGTTTGTCTAATGCACTAAGGGATACTTTCATTTCCACAATAAAATTGTCAAAAATAAAATAAGATTTAATTATTGCGTACATCTCTATAATTTTATTAAATTTTTAATTAGGTTTTTATATTTTTTTTTAATTGGGTCATTATATCATTTATATTTTATAATTAAGTTTCTAGTGTGATAAAAATGTTAAAATTAATAGAATATTTTATTAAACTATGCAGAATATTAAGTCAAATGTTAAGTATATTCGTTTTATTTTACGGAATATTCTGTTAATTATTCTAATATTTTTGTCATGATAGGAATTTAATTACAAAATTTGATATAATTTTTTAGAATTTTATATAATACCAGTTCGGTTCAATTCAGTTAAAATTTTTATTATCAGAACCGAAAATCAAACCAAACCACAGTAAAAATAGCAAAACATTTTTTTGTTTTTTTGGTTTTTGGTATGTTCGGTTTTTTATTTGTTCGGTTCAGTTAGTCAATTTAGTTTGGTCCGTATCGATTTTGAACACTCTCTCACTCTCTCACTCTCTTCTTCTCTTATTTGTCCTGAGTATAGAATATATACTCTTTTTCTATTAGAATTTTTTTATTGATTTTTGTTGACAATATAAAAATTTAGAATTCATTTTAAAATAACGACTTTACAAGTTTAATTAATGTTAAAAAGACTAAAATACTCTTCTTAAAATTCTTTTTAAAAGATTAAAATACACTTTTTTTTTAATACTAGTATTTAAAAGAATAAAAAAAGTCAAATTTTAAATTTGATTTTAATACTAAAATATTCTTGTAGTAAATTTTTAGAAGATTAAAATATTTCGTTTAAGATAAATTCTAAATATTAAAATGTCTGTTTAAAAATAATTTTTTCCTACTCTTTAAAATTATTCCTTAAAAGTCAATTATAAACTAATCACTACAAAACAAGATGAGATATTAAAAGACTAATAATTTTTTAATTTCTATTTCAAGATCTAATCAATTTTTATAACATATATTAAGATGTATCTGAAAATTTTGATAAGTGACCAGATACACCGTAATTTTAAGGCAGAGGTAATATACTGGTACTAAACGAAGGATTCCCATCATAATATAAGATAGGTAAAAATCTATAGTGAAATCATGTTAACGTTGAGTCTGACCGGATGGTATCATCCTATTCATAATCATAATATTGTCACAAGCATCAAGTACATAATGTGAATCAATATTAGATGAATTCAAAGAAGATGTCGTCATTGTTCCGATACTAGGCTGCACAATGTTGAGACCTCTAGAAGGGACAAAGGAATCAGCACGAATAAACCAGTCGCTCGATTCATATAGCATAGAATATTTTATTTTTATAATTTAGTTTCTAAAATTACAAGATTTTAAAATTTATAGATTCAGTATATTCCATGTCATGTTGTATACCGTGTCTTATGTAGTATTGTGTTCTGTATCCGTATCAATATCTGTGTATAATAAGTTGCCGGACTTGTTTTGGATGAGTTTCTAAAAAAAAATTTTTTGAATTATTTTTTAAAAAATATCTTTTAAAAAATAAAAGTAATTTTATATTTTGATATCTCATACAAAAAATTTTATATTTATTAATTATATTTGAATATAATAATATAAAAGTATTTTTTTTTACTAAAGATAGAGAGACTCGAACCCACAACTTCTAAGTGAGTAATATATAATAATATAATAAGAGTACTTTTTGTTGATTTATTATATAAAAAATATCTTTTTAAAAAAAATGTAAAATTATAGCTTTTTCAAAAAAAATTTTAATATTTTTATTATTATTACTAAAAATTTGTCAAACATATTAAATTTTTTTTGTTAATTTTTTTATTAATTTAATAATACTCAAACAAACACTTACTGATATCTATTATATTTTGATTATAATGGTTTATTTCAATTGTTTTATCAATCAACAATATCGCTATTTCTAATTTGTTGAATATTCATAACAATATCACTAACTTAAGAAAACCACAAGAATGTCAGAAATAATGAAATTGAGTACTAATTGCTAAAATTATTTGACCTATTAAAATTTAATAAAAATATAGAAATTTGTAGAAGAATTAAATCTTTGAAATATTAATAAATTACTAAAATTTCAATAAATTATTAAATTACTTATAGTAAACCTTATAAAAAAGAAAAACAACTAATGAAAGGTACACAAAAACAAAAGGAGAGAAAAGAAATTTTTATTAGACTTTTAAAAAATTTATTCTTAGCAATTTAGGTTATTGGAAGATTTTTTTGTATTAGACCTTTAAAAAATCTATTCTTGATAACTTAGTCCAAAAGGATAAAACGCAGATAACTAACATTAAGAATTACCTTAGACTGAATCTTTTAATCTTTTCATCCAATAAACAAAATAGATCCGCTAATTATTTTTTATATGCACATTACAGTTGTGTAATACGTAAAAATGAAATTTTGGGTGTGTAATGCCTAACTATGAGACTCATAATTGGTTTTAAAGAAATCGTGCCGATTTGTTTAAAATTGTTACCAACGATTTGAGTGAAGAGGAACAATAATTAAAAAGTTTTGGATCAACAATCAATGGCTAGAATCAACTTAGAAAATGAGAGTAACGATTTTATGGTTGTAGAAATTCTGAAAAAAAAAATTTGTCTTACTTAAAATCGTTAATCTCATTTTCACAATTTTTTTATCTCTTCTTGAAATCGTAAATCACGATTTTTTATGACATTGAAAATTTTCATATCAGTGCATTACATTAAATTAGTGTAATATTAATGTATTATACTCTTTCGATTGTAATATCCAAAAAAAATTAGCCAAATAGATCACTTATTTCACTTAGACACAATAGAAAAATGCATATAAAACAACTATAAAATTTTATCCATCAAAAGTGTTCAGATTGTCTCACAAAAATATTTAAGAGTAAAGTATCATTTTTGTCCCCAACATTTAGGGTAAATCCTATTTGTGTCCCTAACGTTTAAATCGTCCTATTTGTATCCCTAACGTTTGTAAAAGTGATTCAATGTTATCCTGCTATCAATTACACATCATGAACGCTTTAGTTTGAGTTTTAAAAATCTCTTCTTGAAGTTAGAATACAAATGTCTGGGATAGAATTGATAATCCACTCCAAAAAATAGCTCATCAAAAGTTGAAACTAATTCCTACAACATTTACATAATTCACTTTTTTAGGGACATAATTGAATCTAAACACAAATAGTGGGTATAATATTAAAATCGAACACATCCAAGTGAGACCTAATTGAGAATGAATACATTCAAGTGAGAATAATTAAAAAATATAAGCTGATTTGTTAGTATAATTGATAGTAGGATAACAATGAATCACTTTTATAAACGTTATAAATACAAATAGGACGATTTAAACGTTAGGGACACAAATAGGACTTATCCCAAACAAATCGACATAAAAGTAAGTCAAATCTTTTGAGAATAAAATAATAAAATCTAAAATTAAATAAAAAAATTAACTCAAAAATTAACTCTACTAATTTAAATTATACAAACATAAGAATTTGTGTCCTACAAAAAAAATTATAAAAATATAGAAGTATTTATATGTTTAAATATTTTAAGAAAAATCATACAAAATAATTACTATCCTAAAAAATTTACAAAATCACTACAAAATTAAAGTTTTAACTTGAGAATGGTGAGTAATTATCATTTTATATTTTTTAAAGTAAAATAATTATTCATTAATTTCAATCACAATTTAAAATAAAATTAACATATTTATATTAAGATCCTATCTTTTTAAAGACTTTTTTATAGACAATATTGATAGTTGAATTTGTAAATATTCCTACGTAATTCATGAGTAAAACTTTTGAACCGCTCTTGCCTGTTACGATTTTACATTCTTTGACATGATTTTTAAGTTCTCTAATTTGTAATCTTGTACCATTACAAAGATAATTGAATTGGTCAATATTCTTCAGTTATATCATCGGAATACCAATCTTGAATATTAATTTATGTGAAGACAAATCAGAACAATTTATGCTATTCAATAATTTAGGACTGTAACACCCTATCACACAAAACTTTACACCTAGGATGTAAAGCAGAGGTGGCGAGACGCTACGACCTCTAAAATAAAAATATATATAATAATATTGAAAAGGATACAGTATACGAGGAGCCTTGAAAAACGGATAAAGGAAAAATCGTAAAATAAAAAGCGCAATGCTCCGGAAACAAGATTACTTGCATGTGAAAAAACTAAGGTTCAAATGCATAATAAATAAACAGAAAGTAGGAATAGAGGGTTAAGAATACAAAATAACAAGCTTCTAAATCAGCTGCGAAGCTAAGGCTGGCCGGAGAATATTTACATACATATATACATACCCCAACAATCCAAAATACAAAGTTAAACCCTAATTCTCCATAAACCTCTAAGAGGTACAAAATAAAGTAGCTGCTCGGAGAGTTAAGTATATATATAAACACGAACTATACATTAAAAGAAAACCCAGTAACAGCTCTGCTTTAGAAGTCCGGACGCCAACCGAGGAGCCTCTCAACTTGCATCTGAAAAATAACAACACAGTATGGGGTGAGAACCGGAGGTTCTCAGTATGGTAAAGGTATCACGCACATAAGATATAAGGTCCTGGGAATGCCAGAGGCAATTCTAGAATGCCGACACTCAGGTTATAAAACTTAAAATACTGAACAGCAACCATAGAAAGAGATGATCCTCTAAGGATTATTCTACCTAACTTAAACTTAATTTAGACACTAAACTGTTTCACCTTTCCTCCATTCCTCCATCTTCGATAATTCATAGACAAACAAACAGATGAGGCAAGCACAGGTAGAAAACAAGTAGTTCAAGTAGCAATTACAATAATTAACAGAATATAATCAATTAGGCATTCCCAATGAATGCATAGCAAGCAAAGCACACATATGCATATGATGAATTTTTATCCTACTGGCCATGAGCTCACGTGTCGGTTACTTTGTCAGAACTCGACACATCTGGTAGCTAACCCAGACATTAGTCTCTAGGTTGCGCATCTCCAGGAGGATCATAAAGGAAGGAGAGTGCCTTTCCTCTTCAGTCACTGGCCGAAAAAGGGTTGATAGAGAAGACTGCTGCTTTAATTTTCTATCCTATTGGCCGTGAGCTCACGTGTCGGTTACTAAATTTTACTGTGAATCCATCATCTCCTGGAGCCAAAAAGGGTTGATGGAGAAGACTACTGCTTTAATTTTCTCTTTAGTCACTGGCCTACACAGCATTCTATTAGTGGCTGCATTTATTTTTTGGCGGATTCCATCCAATTCTGTAGTCGGGTCTCTAGGACAGCTTGTTGTGAATAGATTTTCAAAGTATTTCTGTGCAACTTCCGCTAGTTCTGCTGGTTCCTTTGCCATATTCCCCTCCTCGTCCTCCAACTCCTTTATTCGATTTTTTCGGTTCCTCGGTTGAAACTTGGAATGAAAAAATTTAGTATTTCTATCGCCTCAGTTGAGCCATTGCACCCTAGACTTCTCCCTCCGAATCCAATACCGCTCTTCTTTCTCCAATGCGTCTTCTAGTTCCGTTTCTAAGATTCGGATAGCGTTCCCATCTGCCTGAACTCCTTTCTTCATTTTAAATTCTATCTGATTCTTGAGAATCTGAATTTTCTTCCTTGAATTAGATTCAGAGTGCTGCTGCCATTGTACAATTGAATGTCTATAACACTTTAGCTTTCCGGCTAGCTTAAATATTGGTGACCCTTGAATAACTATTATCCATGCCTGTTTGATTAAACTAATCACCTCTTTATTTTTGCACCATCGCTCCTAAAATCTGAACCTCCTTTTTACCCTCCTTTCTTCACCACCCGTGTTGAGAAGAATGACCTTATGGTCTGAACCAGAATCGGATAAGTGTGCAAGAGTGGTTGCTGGAAATTCACATTTTCACTCATTTGTAACAAGAGCTCTGTCCAATCTTTTCTTTATATGATTCTCTCCAAATTGACGATTGCTCCAAGTGCATTTATCTCCCTCATAACTAATGTCGACTAGCCTTTCCTCATTGATGAAATCCCTAAACTGTTTTATTGAAGTGCTGGATTTTTGTCTTTCTCCCTCCTTTTCCTCTTGATTTTTAATTGTACTGAAGTCTCCTATTATTGCTAGCGTTTCACTCCCTCCTTCCAATATCTGCAATAGTTTTGCAAATTGAAACCCTCTATTTGTCTCATCTGTGTGCAAGTGAACTCTTATAATTTTTCATTTTAAATCCGCTTGCTGGTCCTCTATGAAAAAGTACACAAAGAATTGGTCATGTTCCACTATGTGCACCCGCACTTCATCCTTCCAAGCCACTGCTAATCCTTCGGACATGCCCATTGGATCAATTGTTAAAACAGATTTGTAGCCTTCCCTCCTTAGCACTCTCTTCACTATCAAGGTAGTATTTTTTGTCTCACATTGAAATAATACCTCGGGGGAATGGGATCTAGAAATCCTTTTGATGTTGTGAACTGTCAGGGGTTTTTCCAAACCCCGACAATTCCACATCATCACTTTCATCCCTCATTGGGTGTCAATTGTTGGGTGGCACCCTCTCCCTTATTCAGCTCTTCCTCTTCCTCCTGACAAAGCTTTTTAACACCTATACTCTCCCCCGATCCTCCAGATCTCCTCTTAATACTTAAGATATCTTGAAAGCTGTGCTTTTTCCTTGCTATTTGCTTCAGATTTTGTTTCTTAATTTCTCCTCCCCTCCCATTACCTCCTGCAGCACTGAAGGTGAAGCATCCATCATGTAATTTGGGCAGAGTTGGCTCTATTGATTGGGCCACTATGTTGCTGTCTTTATCTCCTTCTTCCCATTGTTTATGAACTCTCCCTATTCCTTTCCATTATTAGTATTTTTCGGCCACTTTGCACCTCTTGATCATCTTGTTTGATTTGTGAGTTCTGGTCCTGAACAAAGAGACTTGCAAATTCTCTTATCAGGTTAACTGGGATTGATTTTTTCTGTTTATGTATGTCTCTCTGTGTAGCATTGGGTTGATTTGGATTGTTATTTTCTTTTTGATCCTCCACTCACCTACCAAATTGACGTGCCCTTAGCCATGCTCCCCATTCCGCTTCTTCTTCTCCTCCTTGTGCTATATTTGCTGGGTTTTCTGAACATGCCCTGATCTCATGCCCGATGCACCCACAACAATAACAAAATTACCAATCCTCTCGTATTTGAGTTGAAGGTCAATAATTTTGTTTTTGTTTCCCAAGATTCTCATCTTCCTCCTCAATGGTTTTGTGATGTTTGGGAGGATTTGAATTTTTAAAATCCTCTCCTCCTTTTCCTTGATAGAAAATATAGCAACATCCATCACCTTTTTCAGCGTCTCTCCTACCCTTTTTTCCAATCCTTTGGTTTTATATTGCTCCAGTAAACCCCACAGTTGTACCCATATAGGAACATGAGAGAATTCTGCATCATTGATAATTGAATCTTCCCTCCATCTTTTCAGATTTAGAATATAATTCTTGAACAACCAAGGAGCCCATTTCTCCATCTTGAGCAATTCGATTTCATCCTTGAATAAAAATTGGAATTTGTTACCTCCGTGATCTAAATCCTGGAAACCTTCTGGTTGTCTCCATATTGTGTTTAGAGCAGCATCCAATGTAGCTGCACTGTCCGCCAGTAATCTTTTAATCAAACTTTTAATACATAAATCCAATCCTTCTTTGATGTCCTCATCTACTAAAGTTATGATCTGTTCCTTCTCTAATTTAGTTTGTCCTCTACCCGTTTCCTATGAGACAGCAGGAGGTGCCATTGTATTATCGTTGACACTCTAGAGATTTTGACTAACAAAATAAATATTTTTTGCAAATTCTAGTAGAACTTGAAAAACCTTAGCAGCAGGACAGCATAAGAACTGCTTTTTAAAAGACTAACGGAACTTTTTATGATTAATATTGTTTACTAATTTACATGCTTTATGATTTTTATGAAGATTAAAATATCTCTTTTAAAATTAATGTTCTTTAATTATGTTAGAAATCATATATTAAAATTTGATTATGCTCTAAAATACTCATTTAAAATTATTTATACAAAGACTGAAATATCCCTTTAAAATTAAGGTTGCTCAATGCTTTATTTGTATTGGAAATTAAATATTGAATTTTAGTTTTAAAAAGACTAAAATACTTTATATTTAATTTTAAATGGATGAAAACTGCCACTATTGTTTAATGTATTAGAGAATAGAAATTTGGATTTGATTTTAAAATAATAAATTTAAAAGTTTAATTAATCTTAAGAAGACTAAAATACCCTTTTTAAAATTCTTTTTAAAAAACTAAAATATATCTTTTTTTAATTAATACTAGTATTTAAATGAATCGAAAAAGTAAAATTTTGTGAAGTACAATCTTCTGTTTATCTTTCTAACAATTATTTTCTTCTGATTTACACCCCTAAAATGAATGCTTCTGATTTACACAAGGGGCACAGACATTTCTCACAAGCAATCATTTCCTTAAACAATCAGCATGATATTCATGCCCACATTGAAGAACTCCAATCATATCTTGGTTCTTATATTCATCCTGTTAAGTTATACACAACAAATTGGAATTACTAATAGCCAAAAATCATCCAAGAGAAGAGTTCATGCTGAATGAATGAAACATGTTGCGCATAAGAAGAGTTCATTACCTGGCATATTACACAAACATCAGCCTTCTCCAAATTAATAGCACTAGCAGCCATTAAATATGTTTTTGTCTTCATTTGATTGGTTATTATTTCCTCTGATAAAACAGTGTTTACATGGCCAATCTGTTTAATACATTCAATCCCTGTAGTTACATTTCAAAGAGTCTTACTGTACGTTTGAATATCCTAAAATTCTATCTATAATTATTGATAAGAAAATATGGTATTAAATTTTGTCTAATTACCTCATAAGACATATCTTCAACGCGCAATTCCGTGTCTATATAATGATTAACAAGCACCGCGACACCGTACCCTATACAAACAAGCATCGGTTAAGTTAAGATAATGAAAATACAGGTAAGTAAAAATGTGAAAGAAGTATGATCCTATAGAAAAAGTAGTTATTTAACAGACACAAGAAATATTACATCAACTTAGACTAATTCAATGAGAAAAAAATTTTTCCGTCCAGGAGTTCATTACCTGACATATTACACAAACATCAGCTTCCACCTCTTGGTAAATTAATATGTATTTGATTTTTCTTCAGGAATGAATGCTTCTGATTTACACAATAAAAACAGTAAAACATTTTTTTTATTTTCTTAATTTAGCTGGTCAGTTTAATTCGGTTCCGATCACTTTTGAACACTTTCCCGCTTTTTTCTTTTTTCATTTTTTTTTGAGTACAGAATACGTACTCTTTTTCTGTTAGAATTTTTTTATTGAATTTTGTTAGTATGTATAAATTTTATTTCAAAATAACGAGTTTACAAATTTAATTAATCTTAAAAAAAACTAAAATACTCTTAGTAAGATTTTATTTATAAGACTAAAATACACTTTTTTTTAATATGAGTATTTAAAAGAATAAAAAATGTAAAATTTCAAATTTGATTTTAATACTAAAATATTCTTGTAGTAAATTTTAGAAGATTAAAATACTCCATTTAGGATCAATTTTAAATACTAAAATATCCTTTTATGGTTAAGGTTGTTTTTCGAGAGTAGATATTTGAATTTTATATTAAAAGACTAAAATACCTTATTAGTTAATCTTAAATACACTAAAATATTTCTTTCAAGACTAGAGTTGTTTGATTTGTTTTAAAATTTTTTATTTAATTTTAAAATAATTAAAATAAATTCTAGATCTCAATTTAATAA
Organism: Arachis stenosperma; assembly: GCF_014773155.1. Taxonomy (NCBI): domain Eukaryota; kingdom Viridiplantae; phylum Streptophyta; class Magnoliopsida; order Fabales; family Fabaceae; genus Arachis; species Arachis stenosperma. Next base: position 36,207,174 of record NC_080379.1, on the reverse strand, counting down.
TGATCCTTTGTATATTTTATTTAAATTTAAATTTTAAATTTTAATTTATATCTTTTTTTTCTAATATATATTATTTTTGACAAAAAAATAGAAAAAAATTTAATAGACCAAAAAACTATTTTATCAAAGAATTATTACAAAGAGATTTATAAAATAATAAAAACATTAATAATAATAAAGAATAAGAAATAAAGATCACATTAAAGAACGTTAGAAAAGAAATAATAAAGTTCATATTAATAATAATGTTGAAGAATGATGTTGCTGTTTTAGACTTTTAGCCTCCGTCTTTGGCTATTATTATTTTATTTTATTTTTAATTATCAAGTCATAAAAAATAAAAAATAATTCAAAAAAAACACTGCAAGATCAATAATAACTATACAAATCAAAATACAATATGAGAAAAATAGACTATTATAGGATAGAATTAACATGAGTATATTTCAATCATTAAATAAACAAAGTTAACGCAGAAAAACTTACACGTAAAGAGAAAAAAAATAAAGAAAAAAGAGTTAAAATATCCAAAGTGATAAAAAGATTATTTTTACAATTTTTATTCTGTCATGTATATATATATATATATATATATATATATATATATATATATATATATATATATATATATATATATATATATAAAAGATTATAAAAGACTATATATAAAAGACTATAAAACAATGAACTTCTAACTAAATTAATTTGTATTTATTATATTCATTTAATTAATATACATAATATTAAATCGTATGATACTTAAATATCTAATCAAATTAATTAGTTGATATAATTAATCCATCGTAATGAATTGTATTTAATAAATTAAAAGAAATAAATCAGGAAACACTCTTGAAAGTATGCCATGTCAGTTTTATCATTATATAGAAAAAACTCGATTTTTATGGATACAATAGATAGATAGATAGATAGATAGATAGATAGAATAGATTTATATTTGAGTAAGAAAATAAAAAAATATTTTAAATTTTCTCATTAATCAGAATTAATTTTAAGATAAAAAATTACTTTGTACATCATATATATTGTATGGTAGTGTAGTCATTTACTATTTTTTAATGATAAATATTATCAAATAAAATAGTATAAAAAATTAGAAAGAAATGTATTTACAGTTCAAAAAATATTAATTTATTTTTTAATAGAATAAATTATATATTAAATAACAAAAGTTGTTATTAGTTTCTTTTCATACTAACTAATACTGAATGATGGTGTTTCGATGCACCATGTTACCAAGAAATATTAATCGATCTAATAACTTTTGTAATGACATAAGTTTATAAGTTTAAAAATTTAAAAATTATTTCATAAAATGTGAAGTTTTAATAAGTTACAATTTTTAATCATATTATTTTGACTTTAAAAATAAATACGATATTAATAAATATATACGGAGATATAAGGTAATTTCAATAATTCAATTGGTTCAATATAATTCACCAAATAATTAATCATTATATTTTGGTGCAAAACATTTGTGACTATAAGAGAAAGCAACAATAGAAAATTGAAGAAACTCAACATAAATGGCTTCTACTTCTTATTTTTGCTCTTGTTTGCTCTTGCTGCAGCTACAGTTTCTGAAGCAAATGCTGCTCAGCTACGTACAGATTTCTACTCCTGCGGCTGCCGGAACCTTCTGGCCATAGTCAAGACCGGAATCACCAAAGCCCTTCAGAAAGAAGCTCGCATGGGAGCTTCAATACTCCGCCTTCATTTCCATGACTGCTTCGTATAAATGTCAGTAGCTCTGATACTGTATCATAAAACCATTTATCCCAAAATTTAAAGCCAATAGAAAAAGTCATATAAATGGTTATATCTTCGACACGATGAACCAACCTAAACTTTAGTCTAAAGAATGTTTAGTTACTTGTTGCTGAAACTACATTATGGTGACGCAATCAGGGTGTGATGCATCGATACTGCTGGACGATACGAGCAAGTTCATAGGAGAGCAGACGGTGGCTGCAAACAACAATTCAGCAAGAGGGTTCAATGTGATTGATGACATCAAATCCATGGTGGAGAAAGAATGCCCTGGGGTGGTGTCATGTGCTGAAATTCTTGCATTGGCTGCTAGAGACTCTGTGGTTTATGTAATGTACACCAATCAAATCTCAGTGATATTCTTGCCGGAATATATCTCTTTTTCGGTTCTCTTCTTCTTTCGTCGGTGGCTTGACGGAGCTCATCAATTGAGGTAAGCCTCCTCCTTGCCCTTGGTTCTGAGTTCTGAGTTTTATCCTGAGTTTGTTATCTAGGTTTTTTCTATTTTGTTGATTTGTTCTGTTTTGTTCCTTCATTAGTATACTTCTAACTTCTTCATTTCAATTATTTGAAAATGTGCAGATTTTAAAATTTCTCAATATTGAACTCTTCATTTCAATGGATCCTGCTGTAAGTTTCTTCTTTACTGTGGTTCACTTTTTTATTGGTTAGGACTTAATTAATTTGTATGAATTGAATGGAGAATTGTTGTTCTAATTACCTGTCTCATTGAATGGAGAATTGTAGCTCTCTGCATTATGCCGTGTTTCTGCAACATTAAACTATTTTAATAATAATTATAATGTTGATATATATTATGTAGTTGTAGGATCACTGATTTCAATTAAAGGGGGTTGTAGAATCACTTTGAATAATCATAAATTTGATACTATGATCCCACCAGTAATCAAATCACCCTTTCTAACACTAAAAGAGGGTTATGCCTAATCCTAATCTTTTGTTCTGTAAATTATGCAATATGCAAAGCCTTAATTTACTATTTCAACAAGTTGTGCTGTATTTTCAAATCCTTTTTTTTTAACTTGTTTCACTCTTAGTGTATGAGAACCTGTTTCTTATAATTTGAAAAAAGATGTTGAACTCCTTCATTAATTTTATAAATGTTTGAAAAGATGAGTGATATAGGAGGTAGTTTATACAACAGTGAATATTCCTAAAGAGACTGGAAGCACGAGAGAAATGATAGATTTAGAAGTTTCGGATAACCACTTTTCTGGTACAATTCACTCAGCAATTTCAAATCTTACAAACATTGTATTCATAACACTTTCCATGAATGAGCTCACTGGAACCATTCCCAGAGAAATAGGAAACCTCAAGTCACTGCAGTACTTCGAAGTCAGCATAGCTCAACTAGCTGCTTTAAATTACTTTTCTGTGTTCTCCAATAACTTGTCAGGCTGAGATTTTGGGAAGTACAGTCCTAATTTCCTTCTGAGTTACACCCCTGGAATGAATGCTTCTGATTTGCACAAGGGGCAGACATTTCTCACAAGCAACCATTTCCTTAAACAATCAGCATGATATTCATGCCCACATTGAAGAACTCCAATCATATCTTGGTTCTTGTATTCATCCTGTCAAGTTATACACAACAAATTGGAATTAATTAATAATAGCAAAAGATTATCCAAAAGAAGAGTTCATGCTGAATGAATGAAACATGCTGCGCATAACAAGAGTTTATTACCTGGCATATTATACAAACATCAGCTTCCACAATTGCCTCCTCCAAATTAACAGCACTAGCAGCCATTAAATATGTTTTTGTCTTCATTTGATTGGTTATTATTTCCTCTGATAAACCAGTGCTTACATGGCCAATCTGCTGGCCCAATGCATTCAATCCCTGTAGTTTACATTTCAAAGAGTAAAAAAAGTTTTAACTTACCATAAGTTTGAATATCCTAGAATTCTATCTATAGTTATTGATAGGAAAATATGGTATCAAATTTGTCTAATTACCTCATAAGACATAGCTTCAACGCGCAATTCCGTGTCTATATAATGATTAACAAGCACCGCGACACCCTACACACACAAGCATCGGTTAAGTCAAGATAATGAAAATACAGGTAAGTAAAAATGTGAAAGAAGCATGATTTTATAGAAAAAGTACTTATTTAACAGACACAAGAAATATTACATCAACTTGGACTAACTCAATAGCAGGAAAATTTCCCTGTCCAAGAGTTGTTCTGGAAAGTCCTCTTCTATTGCGTCGATACATTTGCCGACCTGTGTGTGGTACAGGGCCAGCATGCCTGAAACGCACCTCAGAACTGTCAAATACATAATGTGAATCAATCGCGCGAAAATTCCGTCCATCCATTGCCAAATATTTTAGTTTCTGAAATTACAAGGAGGGATAAAAAAAACATCAGTCTCCACAAGCAAGGTGATTGAAACAAGGATTTTGCTAATGAATGGACATAAGAGCACTACTTGCGAAGATGTTAAAAGCGTAAGCTTTTATAGATGAAATTAACTTTTGTAGCTTTTTATACATCCAGTGCAATTAAAAGTTAAAAACTTGCTACCTTTTAGTCACATAATAAATAATTAAAGAAAACATATAATCAGCACAGAAGAATAAACCATGCAATCAAAAAAGATAACTTTATGTTTTCATCTACCTTTAAGTAAAGTAAAATGAACAATGTGCAAAGAAGAACGAGATTAAAAAACAAAAACAAGAGTCTATTCATGTTGAGGCATTAGCCTCCTGACTCCTGAGGCAGTGCACCCCTGTTCGGGATTTCTTTATGTTTTTTAATCTCGTTAAAAAAAAAAGAAGAAGAACGAGATATAAAAGAAGAACGTCAAATAAGAACAATATATCAAATTAAAGAAGCCAAGAAACATACTAAACATTGTGCAAAAACCAAGAACCGTTAAGAATCAAGGACACGAAGAAAGAAAGAATGTGAACAAGAACCAACACCATCCAAAAACCGAAGACAACGTGTTCGTATCTCAAGCGCGAAAAATTAAGAACACGAAGAAAGAAAGAATGCGAACAAGAACGAACACCATAAAAATATCGATGCCAACGTGTTCATACCTCAGGGCGTGTGGCAACGGTAACAAGCAAGTGACAAAACCACGAGAAAGGATCAACGGGTGCTCTTCAAGTAAAATAGAGAGAGAGTAGAGGGAACACTGTTCCAAAAGAACCAACGAGGATTCTTATATAGAACTCGGGACTGAGTTTGGACTTTGCACCAACAACATTTATTATTTTTATTTCATATTTAATATTTAATTAATAAAGATTTAATTATTTAATTTTGAATTTTATATTATAAGTTTTAATAAAATATTAACTTAAAATGTTATATAATATTGATAAAAAAATTTAATTTTTAAATATTTTTATTCATTTATTTATTTATTTCGAAAAGTTAGCTTTTATTTTTATATTCATATCTGGTCGAATCCTCTTGCCGTTAAGATTATTAAGATTTGACTCATTAAGAGATTTTGATGAGTTATTTTACAGCTTTTTATTGATAAATTTTTCTTTTCTGTTATTCTTAAAATAAATGAAAAATATTATTCAATTAACACTAATTCAACCATTAAATAATTATCACGATCCAAAATTCAAAATTTAATTACATTATTAATTTCATGTAATGATGTGGTTATTCCTTTTAAATTAGCATTTTCTTTCATTTTATATTTACTTAAATATTTCTATTTTTTAACTAATCATCCAATATATTCTCCTCTCAAAATAATAGTTGTAAATTATGAAGTATGAATACTTTGTTAAATTGTCGTACCCGCATGTCAGACACATTTTGGATACGACATTTATTAACACTCGTTCGACATGTATCTATTATGTCCAACTGTGTCTTAATCAAAAAATAAAAAAATTCGTCTCCAGATATGTTTAGATACACCTAAATATCATCACGTGTCAGGATGTCCAACCTTATTTTAAAAATATATTTTTAAAATAAATTTAGAAATAATATATATTATTATTTATTAAAATAAAAAATTTTAAATTTTTTATATAATTAAAATAATACATTAAAGATAATTAAAAATTTAATTTATATTTTAATAATAAATAATGCTACACATCCAAATTTTTTCATTAACAAAATCCAACTATGTTAGTCTAACATAACAAAAATAAGTTATGGCTAGCATTATTCCAAGTCTTATTGCTTAACTTAGTTGAACTTTGTTCATTAAAAAATTAGATGTGTAGCATTACTCTTTAATATTAATAAAATATCAAAATATCATTATAAATTATCTAAAAAATACTTTATATATATATATATATATATATATATATATATATATGCGTATCAACCTGTCTTATAAGATTTTAAAATTCGTGTGTCGGCGTGTTTCATGTTGTGTTGTATCCCGTATCTCATGTCGTGTTGTGTCCTGTGTCCGTCTCATTGTCCGTGCATCATAAGTTGTAGGATTTGTTTTGGTGAGCTCTTAAGAAAATAACTTTTTCAAATCATTTTTTTAAAAAGATCTTTTATAAAAATAAAATACTTTTATATTTGGATATCTCATGCAAAAAAAATTTTTATCTATTAATTATATTTGAGTATAACAATATAAAAATATTTTTTGTTAATTTATTACATAAAATATATCTTTTTAAAAAATACGTAAATTGTAACTTTTTCAAAAAAAAATATATTTTTTAATATTTTTATTTTTATTATTAAAAATTTGTCAAACACATTAAAAAAATTTTTATTTAATAATTTTTTTTATTAATTTAACACATGCAAACAAACACTTACTGATATCTATTGTATTTTAATCGTAATAGTTTATTTCAATTGTTTCCATTAATCAACAATATCATTATTTCTAATTTGTTGAATATTCATCACTTTTTCTTTAAGGAAAAAAAAACTAACTAAAAAAAGCCACAAGAATGTAAGAAATAATAGAATTGAGTATTAATTGGTAAAACTATTGGCCTATTAATGTGTAGCTTGAATTATCAATAAATTACTAAAATTTTAATAAATTATTAAATTACTCATAGTAAACCTGGTAAGAAAAAAAGGCAACTAACAAAAAACACAAAATAAAATGATAAAAAAATTTATTAAATTTTTAAGAAATTTATTTTTAGTAATTTAGATAATTGAAAGAATTTTTTCTATTAAACCTTTAAAAAATCTATTTTTGATAACTTAAACCAAAAGGATAAAATGCAAAGAATCAATATTAAAAATTATTTTAGGTTAAATCTTTCAATTTCTTCATCTAATAAACAAAATAGATCACTTACTTCACTTAGACACAATAGAAAAACGTATATAAAATAACTAAAAAATTTTATTTATAAAAAATGTTCAAATTATCTCACAAAAGGTGTTTAAATAAACTTCTAACAAGTCAGCATAAAAGTAAGTCAAATCTTCTTAGAATAAAATAATAAAATTTAAAATTAAATAAAAAAAATTAACTCAAAAATTAACTCTACTAATTTAAATTATATAAATATATGTATTTGCGTCCTATATGAAAAAATTCATAAAAATACATAAAGTATTTATATTTTTAAATATTTAAAAAAATACAAAACAATTACTATCCTAAAAAAATTTACAACATCACTAAAAAGTTAAAAGTTTTAACTTGAGAATTGTGAGTAATTATTATTTTACATTCTTTCGAAATAAAATAATTATTCATTAATTTCAATACATAATTTAAAATAAAATTAAAATATTTATATTAAGATCTTATCTTTTCAAAAAGACTTTTTTATAAACAACATTGATAATTGAATTTGCAAATATTTCTACGTGATTCATGAGTAAAACTTTTAAACCATTCTTATCAGTTATGACTTCACATTCTTTAACATGATTTTTACGCTCTCTAATTTGTAATTTTATATCATTACAAAGACCATTGAATTGGCCAATATTCATCAGTAATATTCATCACTGAAACACCCATTTTGAGTATTAATTTATGTAAAGATAAACCAGAATAATTTATGCTATTTAATAATTCAGGACCATAGAGATCTAGTTTACTCTTTATATTTCCATCATCTATACAAATTAAATTCAAATTAAGATATAATTTTTTTCTCCAAAGATGATAATCATTAAATGGTTGTTAACATCTTCAACAATGTCCAGCATCATATTTAATATGGTTCTTGCTTTAAAAAAAATCCTAAACATATTTTTCAAAATATTTGAATAAGAAAAATAAATCAACTCATCAAATGTCTGGTTTGAAAAAAGAATAACAATATCTTCTGAAAGACATGTCTTAGATTCACATCTATATTGTCACATATTAGACTGTTACCAACTTTTAATAATCACTCACCAAATTTTTTTGTCTCATCTTAATCTAAAGTAGTTGTTCCTACAAAAAGTCTCATATTTTTTATTAGTTTAAGTACTTGACAAAACTTTTAAAGATAAGACGAATTCACGATTGAATGAACAATATATTGTCTCCACCCTCGTGAAATGATAAGAAGAATTTATCTAAAGTCTCCACTTAGTATAATCACTTTTCTTCCAAAAGGCAAATCTTTGTTATGTGTTGAAAAAAATCTTTTGATATCATTCAAGTATTTATCAAATGCTTCATAATAGTACTTACTAACTATTGGAGAATCCTAAATTATAAGTTTGGCTTTCAACAGCAGCATTGCTTAAGGAGAACCAAGTTTGACGTTGTATATATATAGAATCCTCAGTTGTATTGAACTAAGTGTGTCGTTCTTCTATTGGGAAAGAATAAAGATGTAATGTTACTTGAAACAACATTTAATACAATATCTCCCCTTAAGTGAATTTCAGCATATGTAAGGTTCTAAAGAAATAATTTTTCAGTACTCCCATAACCATACACAAAGAAAAAATTCCCTCCTTATAATACACAACTGTAGCAATTTTATCAAATGTATATTTCTGCTCAAGTGTTGTGGTGGCCAACATGTTTGAGGTCTTTTTCTTTAACCCATCTCTATTAAAGTTTAGTTCTTCCTTAATAATCTTTTTTGTTAACAAAGAACTATTAACTTCAGTTGCTAAAGACATAGGAGAATAGTTTTTTAGAGTTTTACCATAGAAATATAAGATCTCATCTATACCCATTAAGCACAACAGCTTAATCTCGTCATCTGACATGGTTAACTCTTCATATTATATGATACTGTAAAAATCCAATCAATTTAAAAATTATTAGTGATTAACTCTGCATGTTATACAATATTGTAAAAATTCAATCAATTTAAAAATTATCAATAATAAAAAGAATTTTATAATTGCAATTAATAAAAACTTACCCCTCATATTCAACATAGTTCTTTGTCCATACAATTATATTTGAGAGTTCATGTCAACATCTATCTCAGACATATTCTAGTCTTGAGATATTGTTGAATATTAGTAGAATGATGAACAACCTCCTGACGTATGATCTTGTGTCCCACGAGCTTACTTCTTTAATGATATCCAAGAATTCTCTGTCATCTTGCAAGAGTTCAAGAACGAAACATGCATCTCGATAAATAACATGAATTGTTCCTCCTTCCATTCTTATATTTCGAAAATTCATACATTCTCTTTGAGTATTCAAAAGAAGTTATTAGTAATATTGTTCAGTATTTGTTATAGAAAAGTTGGTTAAAATCTCACTTCTAATTTGCTAAATTAATTAAGTTACATGATTTCAATTATTATGTAGCTACTATGCGTAGAACTTTTTTTTTTTTTTGAAAAAACAAAAAACAATGATAAAATTGTATAGTCTATAGAACATTAGATTACAGCTATAGAAAATTATTCGAACATTTATTTTTTAATATAGATAAATTGAATAAGATGGACGTGGAGTACATGTTGTTCAGATTTTAAATTTAAATCCTCAAATAAATAAGAATAAAATTGAATATAAAGTCATCATTATCTACAGACATATGGGTCAACCTTCCAATTGCAAAGCTTTGCTTTTGAAGAAATCACTTCTAAGAATTGTCCTTCTAAACAAAGTTGATTGAAAACTCAACATAAGTCAAAATTTGAGCATAAGAATATGACCTGTTAGCCGTCATCCATTCCAAAAACATGGATTTGTGAGATTATCCGTGCACGAAATTGAACTCCGCACAACTGAACCGACAAGTGCATCGGATCGTCCAAGTAATACCTCAGGTGAGTGAGGGTCGAATCCCATAGAGATTGTCGGATTGAGCAAGCAATGGCTATCTTGTAAATCTTAGTCAAGCGATTAGAAAAGATGGTTGTTTGTTAAGAAGCATAAATGAAAAGTAAAGAAAGAAATACCAGATTAGTGTAAAAGTAATGATGGATAATTAGTTAAGGCTTCGGAGATGCGTATTCTTTCCAGATTAACCTTTTTTACTGTCTATTTAAACAACGAACGATTCATTCAATGGCAGCCGTAATTGATTAACTCATGTAGCATCCTCATCAAGTTAGTCTCTTCTAAACCATAGTAGTCCACTATATCCGAGCAACTAACGTAGCTTCCTCATCAAGTTAACTCATGGCTTCCCACCATAGTTGAAGGTGAAGACCTAAGCAATCCACTCCTCTTCGCGATCCTACTCAAAATGCCACAGACAAGGTCGGATCTTTCGGATCAGGGAACGCTGCTTCTCATGCTCTAGCCTTAATGCCACAGAAACCTCAGTAACCCATGGTCAATGGGATTATATATCACATATCCAAAGTCGTCCAGGCATGCTCTTGGAATTCGCAGTGCATTCTCTAGCTTGTGGTTCAATGCTATCCGGGTAGGACTTGCATGGAACCCATGTAGAACAAAGATGATTGTCACGGGTCATCCTCACTCATGAGATGAAGAACGAAAATACACAAGAGAATAGAATCAAACGTGTATTAAAATTGAACAGTAATATTATTAATCCATGAGAATCAGCAGAGCTCCTAACCTAACTTAGGAGGTTTAGTTGCTCATGCTTTACAGAAAGTAAAATATGAAAAGGTAAAGATGAGGCAGAATATCCTTAACATAGGTGATCTTCTCCTTTAAATACTAATCTAATAACTAAGAAGTACAAAAGTATGACAGGCTAGACTAGAGGTGCGAAAATTCATCCTTGAGCCCACTTTGGTTGAGTACTTGGGCTGAGCTTGGCGTCCAACTTGAGGAATGGGTTGAACACCCATTAGGGGGTGATTGGCACTGCCTTGTATCTTGGTGGGCATTGAACGCCAGGAATGAGGTGGTTCTTGGGTGTTCAACGCTGGCTTGTCTCCTTGGGGCGTTGAACGCCAGCCAAGGGGTAGCTCCTTGGCGTTCAACGCCCAATATGGGCCGGCTCCTTTAAAGAAAAGTATAGACCATTATATATTTCTGAAAATCTCTGGAAGTTAGCTTTCTAACGCCATTGAGAACGCGTCATTTGGACTTCTGTAACTCCAGAAATACTTGTTTGAGTGCACAGAAGTCAGATCCTGACAGCATCTGCTATGCTTTCCTTGCCTATGAATCAGACTTTGCCAAAGCTCCTCAATTTCAGCCAAAAATTACCTAAAATCATCATAAAACACAACAACTCAAAGTAGAATAAAAAATGTGAATTTTGCACTAATACCTATGAAAATATAATGAAACTTAAACAAAACATAACTAAAACTAGGGGTGTTCATGGGCCGGGTAAAACCGGATTTGATGTAACCCAAATCTGGCTTAAAATATACACCGGGTCTATTTGTTAGACCCGAACCCGACCTTAGACCCGATGAAACCTATACCCTTTCGGGCCACAATTATACCGGGTAAAAACTAGGTGAAAACTGGGCCGTTAACATTATATTACCTTGATATCTTCTTGTAAGCTAGCATGTGAAAATTTCCAAATTTCCAAGATTCCAACCATTATTTGACATGGTGAAATTCACTTAGAAAAATATAAGAAGAACTAACCCTTCTCTAAAATTAACCATAATCAATACTAATATTGTCTAATAACACAAAATTTTTAAATCAATACAAATAATACAATATTATGCCATTAGTCTAAAATCTTATGCATTTTAAACATAAAATATTAACTTATAGTCTTATAATGACTAATAACACAAAATATTAAAGTTTACAATACTTAAATTTCACATAAAAATAGCCATCATCTATCACTAATAACACAAAATATTAATTGTGCATGATGACCGGGCCACCGGGCTGAGTTCGGGTGACCCGAGTTATAGCACAGACCCGACCCAAAATAATGACCGAGTCTATTTTTAAGACCCTTATCCGACCCTAAACCCAATGAAATCACACCAAATTAGCCCCGAAAGTGTTCGGGACCGGGCTAGGTCTTCGGGCCCGGCCAGGCCATGTACACCCCTAACTAAAATTATATGAAAATGATGCCAAAAAGCGTATAAAATATCCGCTCATCAATTATTCTCTTTTGAAGATATTATTCATATTAGAGATTTCACTATAAATAAAGGTTTACTCATCCTCCAAATGAAATAGAGATATAATTACAAATGGTTCTTCTCTTAGATTTCGTATCTAAATAGAGACATACTACCTCACATGCCAAAATTACCTACAATCGTAATAATTCATAATTTCGTCAACAACTTGTGTGACTTCTAATGAATTACTAGTACTGTATAGAGTAGCCATTACACGATCATCGCCCTTATATACTTATTTGAACAGATATTTAATAGAACTTGTTTGGCATGCGTATTCTACATTTATGTGGCACCCGAACTTGAGCAACAATTTTGGATTATACAGAACAATAAATTTATTGTCTAGTATACATTTTCTTTTGTCACAGTTCGACCGTTATCGGTATGCTATACTTGAAAAATCCAACTTTGCCAATGCATATTTACTGTCTAAACTCTTTGGGATAAAATTTTGAATAGGATCTATTCTTTATACAAGGTGAATTCTTATTCTATGACTCACATAGACCATGTACCATGTAATTTGAGAAGCTACATACGAAATTGGGCCACTCGAGGTCAGCTCAATAGTAGAAAAATCAGCCCATATGGTCTTCTCTATATGGATCGGACCGACTTGGATATAGGTCCACAAATTCGTCTCCGACCCGACTTGAGAGTAAGCTAAACACTCTCCATTCCTTTAGTTATCACCATTGAGATGATAACCAACTCAAACATGAGAGTAACTTCTCACTCTGTAAGAAAATAATCACCCATAATCTTCGGAAGTCATCTATGAGAAATAACTAGATCCTATTTTATCACTTTATAAATATTCTAATATGCAAGTATTTCTCCCAATCCAATCTCAATTAAACCTGTTTAAATACTTACTGATGTAAGTATCAAAATCTCTTGCAAGTATTCTTATTACTATCCAGACGAAAACATCAGAACAACCACCTTACCTCTTGGCTCAAATTTAATTTGATTTTAGGTAATACCTCATCGAATTCAATTTTTGAAAATATAACTAATATGTAAGTTTTACAAATATTATATAAATTAATGTTTATAATATAGTAACTTAAAATTGTTTACATTGACACTTATCAAAATTAAATTCTAAATAATTGAATTTAATTTTGATGCACTGTCCGTATAGATTAATTTTACACACGCATTTAATTATGTAATGCTACATTAGTAAAAATAACTATCTTTTACATTGACTGTGTAAATAGTCATCCAAAAAAACGAATGTGATTGTATGACTATATAAAATCGGTTATTGGGTCATTAGTTCAATTGATAATTGATTCGATCATATGACCGGATTATTAGGTCATCAGTTCAACCAGTAGGTCACTGATTCACCCGGTTGACCGGTCATAATTAAATAAAAATATAAAATTATAAAAATAAATAAAAATTAAAAGTTAAAATTTAAAATGCATATTTTCACAAATATATTAATAATACTACGTCAGTAAAAATAATTATCTTATATATTAATCGTATGAATAGTTATTCAAAAGAATGGATGTAATGAGATAATTATATAAAATATTTTATAATGTTAATGTATCAAAATTAAATTATAAAATAAATAAATATAATATTATTATTGAGGAATAAAAATAATGTTTTACATTATTTAAGTTTCATTGATTTGATATAAAATGTATAATTGCTTTAATATGATATATATAATTATTACTTCTTTTAGAATAATAAATGTTTGGTATATATATATTAGCATATTATTTAGTAAAGGAGATACTTTTATGAAAGGTACAAGTTCAAACCACAAGTAGGGGTGTTAATGAATTGGATCCAATCCACATATTTGTGGTATTTATCCGAATTCGATTTGAAAATTGCGGATATGGATTCAATCTGTAAGGCTATCGGATCGGATTACGAATTTTGTGTAAGTATCCGCATATCCGATCCTTATATCCGCGTAGCCGCAAAAATAAAGAAATAAATAAGTAAATATTTTTTTTATATTTTATTTCAACTAATAATTATCATATATGTTGTATTATTTTAATTGATTATTAAAAAAAATATTTTTAATATTATTTTAAGAGTAAACATATTTAAAAAAATAGAAAAAATAAATTTTAAAAGATATTTTTTAATAAAAATAAAGTTTTAAAAATATTTTTATGTTTTGCGGATATATCCGATATCCGATCCGCAAATGTGTGGATTGGATCGGATCCAAGCTTAAAAATTGTGGATATTAGATCTGATCAGATCCGATGAATTTAGTGCGAATCAGATGAAAATTTTGGCTATATCCGATCCGATCCAATCCGATCTGCGTTCACCCCTAACCACATGGAGAAGGTTTTTTGGATTAATACAGAAGGTCATCTCCTAGACTCCTGTTGTGATCCTTTTTTTTTTTTTTTACCAAAGATAGGAGACTCGAACCCGCAACCTCATAATTGAGTATGGGGAGACGGGTTATTGTTCAAATTTGTCCCTGAAAAATCATGCGATCTTCATTTTCGTCCCCCGAATGATTTTTTTAATCAAATTAGTCCCTGAAAGATAAACTGTTAGTCAAATTAGTCCTTCCGTCAATTGGATGATGACGTGTCACGTTAAGTGCCACGTGGCATGATGACGTGACACGCCACGTGACAGGTCAGTGACACGTGGCATGTCACGTGTCACTTGACATATAAAAAAGTTTTCTATTAGTCAAAATAGTCATTGAAAGTCCAGACGTAAGTCATTTTCATCTCTCAAATTTTAAAAATTAGTCAAACTAGTCCTTATATAATTTTTTTATTTTTTCTTCATAAAATTATCTCTCTCTTTTAATTCTTCTCAAAATCTCTCTTATTCTTTTCTATTCTAAAATCTTTTTACATTACTACATTTTGTTGAAATATATATATACTCAAAATTAAAATGTATGTAAAATATAGTTGAATCTCCATTTTGTTAAGGACAAAGTAACACGTCACCCACATACCAGCCCAGCACCAGATTGTAGACATCTTCACCAAATCCCTCTCCATAACTCTCTTATGACAGGTTTAAATCCAAATTAAGAGTGACACAAAACCCACTTTTAGTTTGAGGGGACATGTTAAGGTATATGACAGTAAAGGCACAAAAGCAATAGATGAACTTGGTCAAAACAGAAAGTACCAGATATTAAGTGCCACGTGGCATGATGACGTGACACGCCACGTGGCACTTAACATGACACATCATCATTCAATTGACGGAAGGACTAATTTGACTAACAGTTTATCTTTCAATGACTAATTTGATTAAAAAAATCATTCGGGAACGAAAATGAAGATCGCGTAATCTTTCAGGGACGAATTTGAACATTAACCCATGAAGAGACTATGTCATTTGAGCTATTACTCATTGGCGACTCCTACTGTAATCTTGCAACCGCTGATGCAGCATGGAAGCACGTGAATTATATTGACCCGGTCAGACTAATAGATTCGGGTCAATCTGAATTTCATCGGTTTAATACCATTTAGATTAGATTTTTATGGGTTAATAACAAAAATAATTAGACATTTAATTTGAATTGGTGTAAGATTTAATTTATTGGTTTTTTAATCGACTGGTTCGATTCAAATTTGATAACTATGTATAAAATATTTTATATTATTAGTATATTAAAATTTATGATCCTTTATACAATTAAATTTATTTTTTTTATTGATGTACTATTACATAATTAGATGTGCTTATAAAGTTACTCTAAAGTGACCGTGCATCAAAATTAAATTCAAACTTTAAATAATTAAAAAAACGTTGAAAATATTTAAAGAAGAATTTATACTTTAATAATCGTGTAATTGGTTTCTGTAATTCATGACGCCGGGGATTATCGATGAACGACGACCCCGGCCTTCCACTTTTCGCAAATCGCAGTACGTAGAAAGTTCTCAACTTTCTCGGAATCCAAACACCTAACTTTCTCGCATTCTCACACTCTCTCCCTGCCCGGGATTCCCCTTTACGCTTCGGAGATGGGTCGCCCACCCAGTAATGGAGTCCCCGCCTTCCGCTTCACTCCCACCGAGGTACGCATCTATTCAATCCCATTCATTTTCTTCTTTCTCGCGTCCTCGAATAATAGGTGCCTGTTATTGGAGTTGGTGTCAAAGTAATGTATGTGCAAATATTCAAATAATATTGCCCTTAATTTTTTTTTTATGTTACATCTTAGGTCAGTCTCTTTATGGAAATAAATAAATGTAAAGAAATTAAAACAAAACAAGAGGAGGAGGATGGTTAATATTGTAAAGAATCTAGTTATCTGAGGTATATTGATTGCAGTGATTGAGTAAGAGATGAAGGAGATTAGAGAGGAGAGGATATAAGAGAAACTGAATTTTATTCTTTGTAACGTTTTCTTGTGTACATAAGTGTCATTAATATGGAAAGCTGACAACAGATTCTGTTAGCCTTTCACAAATCTAGTGCCAAACTGCATTGGTAATCAAATACTCTAACCGTCAGAACTGAATTTTCTTATCTGGTACTTTCTGTTTTGACCAAGTTCATCTATTGCTTTTGTGCCTTTACTGTCATATACCTTAACATGTCCCCTCAAACTAAAAGTGGGTTTTGTGTCACTCTTAATTTGGATTTAAACCTGTCATAAGAGAGTTATGGAGAGGGATTTGGTGAAGATGTCTACAATCTGGTGCTGGGCTGGTATGTGGGTGACGTGTTACTTTGTCCTTAACAAAATGGAGATTCAACTAAAGTGCTTGGATCTGCTATGTAGAATTAGGTTGGCAGCAAGGAGACAAGCACTTTGGTTGTCAAAATAGATGGACAAAAATTGGAATGTGAAGTTCTCTGAGAAGGTCTCTGATCCAACTAATCTCTGCCTGAGCTGCTGCCAATGCTCTAAATTCTACCTCTGTACTAGAGTTGCTGACTGTTTGTTGTTGACTGCATTTTCATGCAACTAGATTATTACCCAAGTAAAGACAATAGCCAGTCGTTGCTTTTGGCAAATAGCAATCCATGGTCTAAGGTACCTCAAAGATAGCACGGTATCCTCTTAATGGCTTTGCAATGATTTAGAGTTGGTGAGTGCATAAATTGACAAACTTTGTTGACCGAATAGGTAAGATCAGGTATAGTCAGTGTTAGATATTGAAGAGCACCAACAATGATCGATACTGCTTAGGATCCTCAAATGGCTTTGAGTCATTAGCAAGTAATTTGGTTGGTGTAGGCAATTGGAGTTTGCATGGGATTGACATCAAGCATTTTTGTTGTATGGAGGAGATCAGTAGCATATTTTTGTTGTGTCAGGTGCAATTGATTAGTGGCTCTATAAAAAGCATCTAATCCAAACAAGAAAAAGAATTGAATTTGTGCAGGTCTTTTAGGGAGAATATGGAGTTCAGCTGCTTGATTAGAAGTTCTATGTTAGCTACATTGTTCCCTGTGACTAAGTTATCATCGAGATAGGCAAGTAGGTAAGTAATAGAGTTAGTTGTATTTCTTATGAATAAAGAAGGATCAGACTTAGTACTACAGAATTAAAAATCTTTTGAGGGTTATAAGTTGCCTTCCATAATTTACAAATTAGAGAAGTATTATGGTGTATGAACCCCAACGGTTGTTGCATATAGACTTCTTCATAAAAATCTCCATTGAGAAATGCATTGACAAAGTCAAATTTGTCTTAAAAGTCAACCCCTCCCTCTGGTGAAACCCTTTAGCAGCCAATCTTGTTTTGTACCTCAGGATTCTGTCTTGTGGATCCTTTTTGAGAGCAAAAACCCATTTGCAATGAATGATGGTTGCAGTTTCGTAAGAGCTCTATATTCATTGTCAGTTTCTTGTTTCCATTGTGTGGTGGCAAGAGCTTGAGCTACTGTTTTGGCAATTGCAAGGTGAGATCAATGGGTGTAGTGGTGGTGAGTGCCTTGTGTTTGACAACCAGTTATGGATCTAGTTATCATATGGTGTCTTTTGGTGGTATGTGTGGGAGTTATAGAAATTCTTGGAAGCTGTATTTCTAGGACAATGATAGATAGCATAGGTGAGTAAGAGATGTATTCTGTCTTAAGAGGAGGTGTATATGTGGATGGGGTTATATCTGTAGTTATTGGAGAGGGAGGAGGGAGGGTGTTGGTAGTGCAATGGGAGGTGAAGGAGATGGGGATCATGGTGGATGTTTTTGAGGTGCAGGTACAGAGAAGAAAGATGGCTCAGAGACATGGTTAGAAGTAGAGTAGATGCTGTGAATGTAGACTCAGTACTAGTAAAACTAGTATGGAAACATGTTTTCATAGATATCACATATCCAATTATTGAGGTATATTGATTGCAGAGTGATTGAGTAAGAATGATGATGAAGGACCCTAGCTACCCTCTGCGCTGCCAAAAGCCTAATTGAGGCAAATCTTGTTTAATAGGCATCTTTCTATAGTGTAAACTAAGTTAAATTTCATGATTTCTCTTTAGATTTCTGGTTGTGCTCTCACCTGTTTGTGTATGAAATACACTGGCCCTAATACTGGTGTCTAAAATGCTTTTATTATTATTATTAAAAGAATACCATCTACTTTCTTGTGTTTTATTTAACAGTTCTTTACTTTAGATAGTTTAAGGCTGCACATTTTCCATGTTATTTTTGGTCAAGTGCCATATTTTGTTTTTACTTGGGGAATCTTTACACTAGAGAAGATGAGTTAGATACAAAAGCTGATCAAGGAGTTTTTCTTTTTAACTTGTTGTGTCAACCTCACCTTGCCAACTATAAATTGAACCATATTGGAACTGAAGAAGATAGATAATCAAAGAGTCATCTACTAGTGTCGTGTGATAGCTGATTGAAGTTAAGCAAAAACAAACATGAAGCTTCATTACTCCAGCAAAATACTTGTTTGTTTGGATAAATGAGATAGAATGAAAAGAAAAGGATTACAAATGTGATGGAACTGATATTGATCATCGTTCCTCTTTTTGTGTAAATTATCTTAACTATAAGACATCAATAATGCAGCTAGTCAGCTAGTGCCTGAACTTGGTTTGCCACGTCATTGCTTAATGAGACTGATGCAGGATACTGAGTCGTGTATTGTTTTAATGGTTAGCTTTCAAGCCTAATATATTGTAAGCTTTCACAACATTTTGAACTAACCTTCTCTCCAATCCCACAGGTAGTTATTTTGAACTGCTTTTCTGACATATACTTCTTTGCTTTTTTAAAATGGACAGAATTATGGGGCTTCATAGTTGATACTTTTATTTGGGGTAATATAGTTCAGGAATAACTGTTATATGTCCTAGTATGCGATGATGCAGCAGGTTGTTACATCCAGGATGGATATGTTTAGTTTCTCATTTCCCAAGTATCTGGAAGATATGCTTTTGAATCTGGTGGTGTAGAAAACCATACCCACTCCATGTTTTGGACCATTTTACTGTTATTCCTGATTTTTTTGAGGTTAAGTGGGACTCTTACTTTTAGAACATATGGATTAATTATCTGTAATTAGGTCGTAATCAGATAGATTTATGATCTGCCATCTACTTTATTATGGACAAGAAAATTGACACTCAACTTATGACAGAATAGGGAAAGGCTATCATGCAAAAAGGGAAGAGTTCTTTTATGGAAGTTTTCCCATCAAGGTACTGGCATAAACTATAGTTTATTTATCTGTACAGGTGACAGAAATGGAAACTATTCTGCAAAATCACAACTATGCAATGCCAGCACGCGATGTACTTACAGCTCTTGCAGAGAAGTTCAGGTATGGCATATTCGCCATTCTATCTTTAATTATTTTATGCAATATGAATAGTATGCCCCCTTAAAAGCAGGACGGAAGTTATGAAATGCTTTTTGTGCAGTGAATCACTAGAACGGAAAGGCAAGATTACAGTGCAGATGAAACAGGTATGAAAACTATATTTTTGCTGTGATTATCATTCATGCTTGATTTTCTTACGTTCTTCCTTTATTATAGGTCTGGAATTGGTTTCAAAATAAGCGCTATGCTATTAGGGCAAAATCTAGCAAGACACCTGGAAAGTTAAATATCACTCCTATGCCCCGGGATGAATCAACCACAGTAAGGAATATACCTCAACTGACAGCTGGTCCAATTCCTGCTACATCAGGTTCAGGTAGAATGTTGTTCCTTTATGGTGCATAAATTTTAAATTTTGCATGACTACATAGCCATATTGGGCAGAAAAGCAGTGTGCATGAGGGAGGGGAAACTGCAAAAAATTACTCCCTTAGTTTCATGATGCTGGTCGTTTAAGGTTGTGCACGGATTAAGGAAATGATAGAATGTTATAGAGGTTTCAAAGAAACCCAAGTAAATAGCTAAAATACCCTTCCTTTTATTCCACCATTATAATTTATTACCCACGACTTTCATGTATCCCAAGAATAGTGTAAGGTAAAAATGGTATTATGTTTCATATTGAAGTTCTAAAATGACAATCAATTTGAATTATGTTAAAATTTAAAAAAAAATCAATATTGTGGAATGGAGGGAGTATGACGTTTTGGCTTGGTGGGATTTGTTTTTCTTACCACAGAAACTGGTGACTGACTCAGCACAGGAGGATTGTGTTTGTTAGAACTTCAACTAGTTGCTTGATGCTATCATTTCAAGTTTTCTACTATCAAGCTTGACAATCTTAGGTTAATTTAACCAAACTGAGTTTATACTTGTAATGGGATCATAGACCTTAACACAGATAGTAAAATCATATCATTGTGTTTTTGGCAACCCAGGTTATTTTTCCATGCTTCAAGGTGCTGCTTCATTGCCTAACATTGCTTGCAAGTATTTTTCCATTGATGATCATTCCAACAAGCTCTCTTCTTCCTTTGTCATGAAGCATTCCAACCAGCTTTTCAGGCTGATGATAATATTGACCATCTTGTTTAGCAATCCTTTCAGTCCAACTTCTATAGATTCACTGAGTTCTTTGTCCATAGTGTTTTAAGGAGTCCAGTTTATATTTTATTATTGTTAACAGTCAATGCTATGAACCAAATAAACTGAAGGTTAAATCTTGGTCAATGTTATGAACTCTCTCCCAACCGCATAAACTGTTGAACAAAGGCAAATATATGGCATCATGTGATAACAATTGTGTCATGCTAGAGCCATTTGGACTTGAAGTGTGGACAATGTTATTACCTTACTGTTCATCCTACCTTATGCTAAAATAAGGACAAATAAGGTTTACACTCGAGAACACTTACTCATAGAGGCTTTGATGCCACATGTTTAGATTCTATAGTTAGTTTCATATAGTTAATGATAATTTGATTAGGGTTTGTGCCCAGTATAAGTTGAAAAGGAAAGATATAAAAGAAGGTGAACAAAGGGGGAAGGCATAGGTTTTGAAGGTGATAAGAAGGTGCCAAAACCATAAACCACACTGTCATAGATGGCATCAAACATGGTTTTGGTATCATCTCCAGTTGTGTCCAAAAGGAGGGTGGTTGATAGGAGTCATGAGAAAAGAATGATGACAATAACTTGCGACCACCACTAGAATCGGCCATTCAAGATTTATGGTGGGAAGCTTTGGTGGAATTACAAGAGAACAATTGGGGGGGAACCCTAATGGTGAGTCCTCATTGGGTTGCTAGTGACGGAGGCAAGGTATCAATGGTTTAGTGAGAGAGATGGTGACACAACAGCAAGAAGGGTCATAAGGATGAAAGTTGAGCCAATCGAAGAGAACATCATGGGCAATCTTAAATTTGGGTAAAACTAATGGTGCATTGCTTGATCACTGTCATCACCATCACCAAATGAATGTGACTAGCACAGGGGTGGATGGCCATCATGGTTGATCTACATACAGCAGCCAAAATTGGGTCTCTCCTATACTGACAGCACAGCAGTTTCTAATCCACAGTTTAGGAAAGGAGGCTTTGATTGATTCTTCATTCAACAAAGGGGATCTTTCTCCCTAAAGGGATGTAGGCAGGCCAAGCCCAACTTAGGTGGAAGAGATGGAAAAGTTTGCACGAGTCCAAGATCTAGGATTGTTTCTCTTTCTTGGTGGGAACCCGATTCATCCAGTAGGAAGACATGTTGGGTCCAATGCAGTTTATGTAGCAAGGAGTGGACCTAAATCATGAATTCCATTTAGGAATAGAAGAGGGATATCATCTAAAGAAGGGGCATTGGATGCAGCTGGTTTAAATGGACATACAAGATAAAGAAATAGGTCCAAACAATAGAGAAGATCTTTGACCTTGAAGTTAATCATGACTGCCTAGACATAAGGGGTTTTTGTTTGGAGTGGGGATATGGATCTGTAATTGTTAAGACACCTTTTTATAATCACAGTTATTACAATTCGATTAATATAAACAAAAGGATAAGGGGAAGGCATCTAGTCATTCAATGTGATTTGTTGGTGATAATGAGGACTCACAGAGAGCACACACTTGTATCATTTTTAGGCTTCTTGGCGCATAGTCTTGAATTCCCAATTCAATAATACAACGCATTTATCTTCAGCTCTCTCTTTTTTTATACTGTTTCTAATATTGTGTCATGGTCTATCTCCAAAAAACATTGTCAAGTAGAGGCACATCAACGATATTATGGTAAGCTTTAATTTAGGAGTAGGTCTTCGAGATAAAGAAAATATCTCATGAGATCCTAATTATATCTTATAGTATATTATAGAGTATCCTATATGATTTAATAGGATTTGTTTTACTTACTTTCTTTTCTCATGATTTTATCCATATTTAATTGGGATAAAGAGCCCTCTATTATTACATGAGATCATTTCTTTTTCCCCCATCAAGTACACTACATCTCATTGTCTGGTATATTACCTAATTATTCAATTCTTTGTTTTCTGTCTTCCTCCTTCCCTGCATCAAGCTCATGATCTCAACCCCTCCTGTTGGGTGTTCGTAGCTTCTGCATTTCAAACTCCAGATATGATTTTGCTTTTTGACGAAGTGGTTTAATGATGTACGTGGTGCCTTAATATATTAACCATTAATTGATTCAAAACTTTCATAATATGTAAATGATGATTGTTGTGCAATTTTGAAAATGATTCATTATTATGTAATTGACAGTGCATAGTGCTGATTAGTTTAACTTGATTGTTTATAAATGTGCAAAACAAAATCAAACATATGATCAGTTTCAGCATCATAATATCATTGTTATTCATGTACTTTGAGCTTTGGGTAATATTAGGAGGATTTTGCCTGTTTTCCCTCTCAAGGTTGCTAGGTTGTTGAAGAATGACATTTTCATTTAACACTGCAGTTTCAATTGAGCATTTTAAAATTTAATAATAGTAATTTTCCTGGTTTTTAAGTTTTAACAGATATACTATTGATTTTGGAAATTGTAACTATCTTTTCATCACAATCATTGTTTATTTCAAGCCTGTTAAAACTTGATTACAGATACATTTTAGGTTCAAGCTGTGTTTAAAATATAAAATCTCCAAATTTTATGTCTCTGGGTGCTTATTATGTTGCTGTTATCTTTTAATGTACTTGGCATGATGTTTCTCATTAAGATGGAAGTATATGAAGGCACAACTGAATAGAGACAAACTGGACTCAGTTAATTTTGTGTCCAACTTAGTAATCTGTAAGATACACACCATATCTACATCCATACCTGATCATTTTTTCCCTTATTTGTTCAAAAATACTTCAAACACAACTGGTATAGTGTCAACAAAATTTAGATAAAAGTGATATTTTCACATGAACCTAGCAGGATCCATTATTGATGAAAATGACACATTTCAAGAACTTTCCTTGAATTTTGGGACGAGTGTAGAGATATAAATATTGGTAATTTGACATTTATGAATATTTGAAAATGTATAAATCTTGAAAACAGTGGTATTTGCTATTTCCTGTAATGCCATCTTAATTATATTATTTGGTCACTATGCCAATGCTTTAACAAGTAGGGATATCAATTGAAATAAATATAAATGCATAGGGTGTCTTAATTATAGACTAAAGAGTGCTATTTTTATTTTTATTCTTTGGTCATCTTGTTTACTTATACTTTGGCTTCATTTGTTTTCAGTTCCAACACCAGGAAAGGTAACTCCAGAAAATTCAGTTATGGAGTTTGAAGCTAAATCTGGAAGAGATGGAGCATGGTTAGCATTTTCTTTGGGTGTGTTTGGACCACTATGGAATTGGAATTGATTTGATTTCAAAATTAAATTATTTGTTTGGAATAAATAAAAAATAGGACTTGAATTGATTATAACTGCAGTTCAAATTCCTTCATTTTTTTTTATAGAATTTTGTTGGAATTGAAATGATTTGGTATAATAAAAATGTAAAATGTCATTTTTATCCTTTAGGTATTAATATAAAAGAAAAGGGTTTGGAAAAAAGTAACAGGCTGTAGAGGTCTGATGGCGGCTGGCAGTGATCTGGTGGCAGCGATTGAAGGTTGTTTGGCAGGTGTACGACAGTGGTTATTGGTGGTGTGGAAAAATTATATGGTAAATAAAGGATAAAAATGTAAAATCGAATTATTATCTTAATTTTTAAATCAAATCAATTTATAGTTTACATAATTAATTCCAAACACAATTCATTTCCAATTCAATTCATGTCAAATCAATTCCATCAATATTTTGTTCCAAACACGCCATTTAATCGTGTTGTGTAATTTTCCATTTCTCACTTAATGTGTGTGTGTGTGTATATATAATGTGTGAGAAATTGACATAATCCTTTTCCACTCTTCCCTTAGGTATGATGTGGCTAGCTTTCTATCACACAGATATCTGGAGACAAGTGATCCGGTAATTTTAGGCTGAGATGATTTTGATTCTAAATCTTGTGAAGAAATTAATGCATTTCTTTTTAATATTTTTATGTATTTATTTATTATTTTTTAAATGTGATGTTACTTCGTAGTTCTGTGATCACATAGCTTAATGTGATGCTTGTTTTAAGATGTTCATAGTGTTTGAACCATAATGACCTGCTTGTTTTTTTGCAATGAATGATAAAATGATTTAATTGTTTTCCAGGGAGAATGAATGATTTGTATGTAACATTTCACTGTCATTAAGTCAGTCCAACTGCTTATCTTAAGATAGCTAAAGAATGTGGTGTTAGTGGTACATTTTTCCTTCTAGCTTTGTTTCAAAGCAATATTTGAAATGTTCATGAAGGATCTTACCAATAAATAGTTTGGGTCTCAATTTCAAGTAACCCATTAATTGTACTGTAATCTTTTATGAATTTAATTTTGATGCACTGTCAATGTAAAGTAGTTTTACACGTGTACCTAATGACATAACGCTACATCAATAGAAATAACTGTTTTTTACATTAATCACGTGAATGGTCATCCAAAAGAACAGATATGATTGCACGATCAGTGCATCAATATTAAACTCATCTTTAATTGTCAAATATTTTTGAGTAATACGGAACAGAGTTTTGTTGTGCATTTCTACTTATTGTTTTGGGGTTTTAATACTTATCGATAATGTAATGGTTACAACTTTCTCCGTGTTTTAGGAAGTGCTGGTACGGTTTTCTGGTTTTGGATCTGAGGAAGATGAGTGGATTAATATCCAAAGAAATGTCAGGCCACGTTCCTTGCCATGTGAATCATCAGAATGTGTTGCAGTCCTCCCGGGGGATCTCATTCTTTGTTTTCAGGTAGGAATATCTATGGAAGGTTTCAGTTAAAAAGTTTGACTGATTATGTTGATCATGTTAACTCTATTTGTATTTTGCTTTTATGGAACATCTCTTTTTTTTCCTATTATTCATGAGCTATGATTTTGGACACTACAGGAAGGTAAAGAGCAAGCCCTTTACTTTGATGCCCATGTGCTTGATGCTCAAAGACGGAGGCATGATGTAAGAGGCTGTCGATGTAGATTTTTGGTTCGATATGATCATGATCAGTCAGAGGTAATAATAATCACCTGATTTTGTCTTGCATGATCTTTTCTTTTATATTTTGTTGGTTGCCTTGTTATTTTGTCATTTACAAAACTCACTTCTGCTCCGGTTCTTAAATGTGCAGATATCAATCTATTTTATTTTAACTTGTGTCTAAATATTCATTGCTGTAATGGCGTCCTGATCAGATATAAATAGTGCCATTTTTCTGTCTCTGAATTAAGTTTCCACACCTTATTTTCCATTGGATCTTTGATTCAAATGGTTACTGGTTACTATTATTTGATAGAATCAAGAAATGCAGAATATATGCAAAACAGTGACATGTGTAGCTATGCTTGTCAGTCTTAATGCTGATGATGCCTTTTGAAATGATGCAGAATCATGTGTATCGAATTTTAATGATGACAACTGCACTGTTTGAAACTTAGAGTTCATGCGTTTGATTTGATGCATTTTGTTCTCCTGCCTGTTCTTTCTAGGAAATTGTCCCGCTCAGAAAGGTCTGTCGCAGACCTGAAACCGATTACAGATTACAGCAACTTCATGCTGCAAATGAAGCCGGAGCTACGGATCAGCAAAAGATTGCCACAAAACCAGTAAATGCGCATGGTATCAGGGTTACTAGTTCTTCTGAAACGGTGCCATGGCAGCAGAATGCAAACATCTCTATGGCACCACCACATGTTTTGCAAATGATAGTTTCGGTAGCGCCCCAAAATCTAGTTGTTGATCCAAAGAAAACTGAAACGATTATTAATGTTCAGGCAGGAAATTCGATTATTGCCCCAGGCAGTGTTGCACTTACTAGCAGCATTGCTATAAGCAGTGTTCCTGAGGTACCTAGTCAAAAAATCTCTGAAGGAAAATAACTATTTTTGTGATTTCATTTTTTCTAAATTTTTAATGAGATGGTAGTACATACCTTTATTAACAACTTGTAATTCGCTCGGCAGTTAACTTATGAACGCAATGCTTGTACAGGACTGTTTGTACCTTAGCTTTTATCTTATCTCTGGAAATTAAGGATGAGATGAGAATACACCTTTTCAAGCGCACAGCTGTGAAATTTCTGTGCAGAAAGAGAACAAAAAAGAAAAAAATGAATTTAAGAGTAAATATGACAAATTGAGTGGACTGCGTAAAAACTAAAAAGGAAATAATGAAGGGAATGGTAACGGGATACAAATAATAAATAAAAGAATGATATGCTTCATGATGGATGATCTCAATCTGTCATGGAGAGGTTTTAAATTAGTATTTAGGCTGCGTTTGTTTATGAGAACAGGACAGGATAAGACATTGAGAACAGGACAAGACACGGATGGATAGAGATACAAAATTGTGTTCTTATATTCTATTTGGTGATAAATTGGAACAAATTATGAAAATTTAATTTATTCTTATTTTTTTCATTCAAAAAATTTGAGATGAAAAATATAATAATAAAAAAATATAATTATGAAAAATTAACAAAAATAATGGAAAAAAAAGAAAAATAAGTTGCGTCCTTTGTTAATGTCCTTGTGTCCTTCCTGTCAGGATGAACACAAAATACACTAATTTAGTGTCTCTGTCTATGTCTCCTCTGCCGAACATAATTTTATGTCTCTGTGTTTATGTCAATTTTATGTCTCTGTGTCCATGTCTCAGTGTCCTGTCTCTGTAAATAAACGCAGCCTTATAAATTAGGAGGCCACTCAAATAAAGACGCCTAAAACGTCTTTTTTTAAAGATGTTTTCATGTTGTGTTTTAATTGGTTTCTGTATAATTTATTCGGTGTTCCTCATCACATATTATTAAATTCCTCAAAAGATTTTCTTTCCAAAAATAATAAAAAATATTTAATTTGGACTAAAATAAAAAAGTAATAGATTAACTATTAGATTTTTTTAAAAGATTATTTACATAAAAAAATATATTAAAATAATTAATTTATATTCGTACAATATATAAAATAATTACTATATTATTATTATATTATAGATTAAGATTTACTAATTTAATTATTTTTTTTATTTTTAATACAAGCATTAGAAATAAATAAAATTTTTATAACTAAATGTAGTGTAACAAAATATATATATATTAATTAATTCTTAAAAAATTCTAAAAAAGTAGTTTCTTTCATTTTAGTAAAATAACTATTTATTAAAGTAGACAAATTAATTATTTTTTTCTCATATACAATTTTTTAAGACATAAAAACAATTAATTAGGACATTGGTTAAGATAATTAAAGTCACTATTTCATTAAATTTTTAATTTAAAAAAAATCCTAGTTAATTTCGGTATAGAAATTTCGAATTTGAAAACATTGATAAAAATTATGTTGAATTTTGATTTATTTTATTCTCATTTAAATTAATCACTACATAAGTTAAAGTTATATTCGAGCTTTAATATGATTTTTAAAGTTTCAATTTACTTAGTTTGATTTTTTAACTTAGGTATCCGTGACTCATATTAGGGTTTTAAGTGTTTAGTTGAAAAAAAAAAGGTAAAAAAATTTCAATTGTCATATCAAATAGTCGCTAGAATGTATAATGTAGCAGTCGTTAATCCATCTCAGCATGTCGTTAACGATTTTGTGAGACAGTGACAAAAATAAGATTAGGAACCAATGTGAGTCATAACTATTAAGTTGGGAGACTAAATTGAGTAAATCGAAATTTTTGAAATTAGATTGAAACATAGTTGTTAGAACCGAACCAGTGATCAAACCGGTCAAGCTACTAGTTCACTAGTTTATTGGTTCAACTGATAAATCACTGGTTAAACCGATAAAATCGGTCTCACGTAAATATAAAATATAAAATAGTTAAAAACTTAAAATTAAAATTTGAAATACATATCTTCACTAACATTTTATGAAGAATCAAGTCTTGACTTCTAAAAATAACTAATATAAAAAAATCATAAAATTTTAATACTACAATAGTATCTTATTTTGACACAATAAAAAAATAATTAATTCACAAAGTCTATCATCTAACTATAATATCAGTAGATTTTAACACTAACATAAAAACAAATAACCTTAATTACAATACTAGCAATAAAATAGATCAAGTAAATTAATAAATTTTTAGTGAAATTTATATATATTTATATTAATAATGGTATATAATTAAAATATAATTAATTTTAAAAATAGAAAAAACAAAATTTGTCAAATATAAAACTTAGAGGTGCAATGGCTAAGTGGCAAGTAGAGGTTATTTTTGCTTCAAAGTTCTTGGTTTGAGACCTTGTGGAGACGTTTTAAAATTTTTTTCAAGTAGACCAATTCGGTTAGATCGGTTTGCACTGGTTCTTACCGGTTCACACTGGTTTTATTCCTTAAATGGTTCAAGGAGTAAACCAAAGGAGTAAACCGAACCGGACTAGGGTCCGATTCTAGTCCGGTTCACTAGTTTTCCAGTCGATCGAGTTCGGTTTATAATAAAAGAAGCATTCTTTTGCAACAATGAACCTATAGTAGTATTTAGGTGTGTTAATAGATTAAATCATATCCATATAAATCCACAGTATTTATCCGTATCTGATCTGTAATTTGAGGATATGATCTGATATGTAAGATGATCAGATTGGATCGAATCGGATCCATACTCTAACCAGATAGAAGTAAATATGTTTAAAAAAGTAAACAAAAAAATTATTGACTTTTTTTATAAAAATAAAATTTTTTAATATTTTTTATTTTATGTATATATTTGATATCTGATCCAAACATAAAAAGTGCGAATATCGAATTTGATCTAATTAGTTTAGTGCGGATTGGATCGAAATTTCAGCCATATCCTATCTGTAAACACCCCTAGCAATAATAACTAAAAAATTATAATGATTATATTTATAACGATTTTTGTAATGTTAGCCCTCATATTATCAATTTGATTCATATATAATTCGGATGATAAATTATTTGGTGACGTACTTCCTTTTTTACTGTGATATACTTGTTTTTTTTTTTATTATTATTATTATTATTATTATTATTATTATTATTATTATTATTATTATTATTATTATGTACATTAAAAAATAACAGGCCAAATTATTCCCATAACATAATAGAAGTATGGAAGTTTATCATTCTTCTCTAATGGAGGAAACAAAATTCTTTTCAATAGTTTATTTAACGTTTAGTAGAATAAAAATAAATTTTATTAGAATAAATTTTAGTACGAGTTTAATATTTTTATTCATCATAAAATATTTATAGAATTACTCGTAAATAAATTTTGAAAAAAAGAAAAAAAATCATGATTTTTAATTTTATTTTTTAATAATATTAATTTTTACCGTATATAATTATTCAATTATTTTTTAATTATATATAAATAAATTACTCTTAATAAGATTTTTTTGTGTTATTTAATTATCTTTTTTAAAAAATAATTAATTATTAAAATAATTAAACTTTTCACAACAAAAATAATAAAAAAATTATGAACGAAAACCATCCTGATAATTTTTTGTATTTTTATTCATATTTTAATTATAAACATAAATATAATTAGTTATATTATTTATGAAATGTGACTATAAATGTAGATAAAATTTAGTTACATTATTTATATATAGTTTTATTATATTGTATTGCTTATAAAGTTAGATTATAATTATGACAATATAATTATTCTTGTGTTTTTATATGTGTGACTAATTGGTGGTGTTAAAACATTACTCTTAATTATAAATAAGGTTTATAATTTAAAAAATCAAAGACTCAATTAAAAAGATACAAAAAAATGATGTTAAAATATTCTAACTCTTTAAAATAAAAATATTTGAAATTCAATTACAAATTATTTAAAATTTAAACTCAATAAAAATTTATATTCAATGTGTTTTGTGTTAAATATATTTAATAACCTATTATATCATATTGGTTGAAATTAGTTTTTATAATGTTAATTTTTTAATAAACACTTTATTAGAAAAAAACCATCTTTTCAGAATTTTTTAAAAACTAATTAATATTATATATATTTTGTTACATTACATCTTGTTATAAAAAATTTATTTATTTCTAATGCTTATATTAAAAATAAAAACAAAATTTAAATTAGTAAATTTTAATCTATAATATAATAACAATATAGTAATTATTTTATATATTATACGAATAAAAATTAATTATTTTTTTATTTATAAAAATTTTAAGAGTTTATTATATATATATTGATGAATGTGATATATTTTTTATGTAAATAATATTTTAAAAAAAATCTAATAATTAATTTATTACTTTTTTTGTTTTAGTCTAAATTAAATATTTTTTATTGTTTTTAGAAAGAAAATTTTTTGAGGAATTTAATAATATGTGATGAGGAACACCGAATAAATTATACAAAAACCATTTAAAACACAACATAAAAACATCTTTAAAAAAAGATATTTTAAGTATCTTTATCTGAGTAGCCTCCTATAAATTAAAGTTATAAAAGTATATTTTAAGAATAGCTTATCTATGGTCACACCATTCTTATATAATTCTAATTTCTTTTCTTAAAACACTATTTCTTAATTAAATGTATAACTCTTATCCGCTTAATTACATTTTGTACTTTTTCTCATTTATTTTTTTATATGACATCACTAAATGTTATATGAAGGTAAACAAACATGAAACAAAATCATTATTATTTAATTATTGTGCATGTAGTCTAATTAATATTATAAGTTGTTAAAAATATGAAATAGTGTTACAGTTAATATTTAAAAAAGTAAAATGCTAAAAAATATTGTAATAATATTCAATAAATATATCTTATATTTTACTATGCTGTATTTTAAAAGATTGAGAGTAAAAATAGAAAAGAAAATTGAATTTAGATGATAGAAGTAAAACTAAAACTTGTTTAAAATGTGAAAATTAAATTAAATTAAACTAAACGTTAAAGATATTAAAATTTTTGAAAACTTTAATATAATAAAAGATACTTTATCCTTATAAACTTTTATCATGTCTTTTTGTATGTAAACAAATTTAATTAATTATAATTTAATATAATAATATAAATAATATTTAATATTAATTTAGCATAATTATTTATATTAATTATAATTTAAATAATTAATATAAATTATTAATTAAATAAAGATATAATTATTTAATATAATTAATTATTATAATGAATAATAAATTAAATATGATTTAATTATTTAATTAATTATTATTTAAATACTTATATTAAATAATTAAATTATATTTAATTTATTAATATAAATTTATAATTAAATAAAGATATAATTATTTAATATAATTTAATTATTATTTTAATATATATATGATATGTTTTAATTTATTTTTTTAATTATTTGCCATGTGTCAAAACTCTATTGGAACAAAAGTTTTTTTGAGAAGGGACTCTTCTCCTTGGTTTCCACGTGACGGAACTCAATTATTTTTCTCTTCAATGCTTCAAAGTCCCTGTACGTCAGAGAAGGGACTCAACTTTTATACTATTGGAATTGCTCTAAAGGTAGTAACGGTCTATGAAAAAACAACTTTAACATATAAACCATAATAGGCTATAACAGCTTAGGAAAATATTTAAACTTTATATTTAGATCTACTGAATGAATACATAAATTAAATAAATATTTTTAAATATTAAAATCTAAATATTAAAAAAAATTTATTTAAATTTTAAAATATAATGTTTTAAAGTAAATGGGTGATAATACCTATTTTTTTCTTATCCCACGTTATTCAATTGATTGTTATTGACTTAAAAAAAGTTGTAACATTTTTTATTTCACTATAAATTAATTGAACTTTAATTAATTACATTTCAATATAAAATTTTTAAAAATATTATTTGTACACTAAAATTAGCTATTAAAATCAATCATCAATGTATTTGTATATAAATACATGTGTAGTTTAATTTATTTTCAATGTGTATTTGTATTCCAACATATATTTTTTACTGGTGACTGATTTTAGTAGTTGATTTTGGTGTACATATAATATTACTCTAAAATTTTACATTTTAAAAATATTTTAATTTTTCTAATATTGAGATTTTAATATCTAAATTATTTTGTATAAAACTAGGAATATGATATAAATTCTTGCTAACCTATATACTCTTAACATATATCAATAAATAGTTCTTAATTTTATAAGAATTATAAGGAGTTATATTATTATCAAATTTATGCTCCAAAAGAAAAAAATAATTTTATAGTTAATTTTCATTAATAGGCAGTACAAACATATCATGCTATGCCTCACCATACATGTCAATTTACACAAAATATAATGTAAAATTTATCTATATATCTTAATCTTAATTTTGAAAAAATTAATATAATTTAGATAAAAATGAATTTTAATATTAATTTAAACATTTTGAAAATCACACACACACATTATTTGTAGGGTTAAGTACGATTTTTTTTTCTAACATAGAGGCCAAAAATTTATTTCGTCCTTAACCTTTTTTCACTATAAAATGGTCTCGAAGGTTTCAGTTTATTTTAAAATTGTCCTTCGAACGAAAATACCCTTCCCCTTCTTCTCCAAAATCAACCAAATGCAAAAGTTGAACCAGAAGCTGAAACAAAACAGAAGCAAAGAACAACAATGAAATCAAAAGAACAACAACAATAAAAGTAGCTACAAGAAGAAGAAGAACAACAACAAAAGAACAACAAGAACCCAAAACTCAGAGAATCATCATCATCATCAAAACTCATAACCTTAGAACCTAGAACTCAGAACTCAGAACTCAGAATTCAGAAAAAACAATGAATAATGAAATCAAAAGAATAACAACAAAAGAACAGAAACCAGAAGAATTGATAATTAGAAGCAGAAACAGCAGAACCAGAAGAAACCAGAAAAAATCAGAAATCGGTGAGGAGTGTAAGGTCCCACATCGGTTGGGGAGGGGAACGAAGCATGCCTTATAAGAGTGTGGATACCTCTCCCTAGCATGATGCGTTTTGACGAGTGAGTGTGGGGTTTCGGCTATCATCCCTATCGTCAAAGGCAAAATCATGAGGCCTTGTGTGCCAAAGCGGACAATATTGTGCTAGCGGGTGGTCTGGGCTGTTACAGATGGTATCAGAGCCGGAACCCAGATCGATGTGCTAGCGAGGGCGCTGGGCTCCCTTAGGGGGCGGATTTGTAAGGTCCCACATCGGTTGGGGAGGGGAACGAAACATGCCTTATAAGGGTGTGGATACCTCTCCCTAGCATGACGCGTTTTGACGAGTGAGTATAGGGGGTTTCGGCTATCATCCCTATCGTCAAAGGCAAAACCGTGAGGCCTTGTGTGCCAAAGCAGACAATATCGTATTAGCGGGTGGTCTGGGCTGTTACAAGGACTCTCACGGATCTGCTGTCGTCGACGTCGATCCATGAAGAAGAGCAGTGGCGAGATCTAGCGGTGAAATCCAGCGGAGACGACGAGGACTAAACGATGAGGAGCAACGGCGGCAGCGAGGACCCCTCCCCTTCCCTTCTCCCTCTTCTTCCCGAACCCCCCTCCCACACCCTTCTTCCTTCGCGTTTTTCTTTCCCCCTTTTCTCTTTACGCGTTCTCTTTCTTTTTTTTATTTATTTTAAATTCTTTTATTAAAGATAATTTAGTAATAAAAATAAAAAATTTAGTAAGAAGGACAATTTTAAAATAAATTGAAACTTTCGGGACCATTTTATTGTAAAAAAAGGCTAAAGACAAAATAAATTTTCGACTTTTATGTTAAGGACCGAAATCATACTTAACCTTTCTTTTAAACCACGTCACAATAATATTTATTTCTTGATATTTTGTAAAGTTTTGTACATAAATCATATATATAATTTTTTAAGCCAATATCAATTAATTGGATAAAGTTAAATAAAAAATTATATATTATTTACACTTTAATTTAAAAATTACATTTTTAAAATTTAAATAGATTTTTTTGAATATTTAGATATTTAAAATTATTTATTTAATTTATATATGCATTTAATAGATTTAAATATAAAATTTAAATATTTTTGTAAATGATTACTGTTTATCGTAATAATGTAATTTACGTGTTGAAGTTATTTTTTCATAAACCGTTGCTACCTTAATTAATTTTTATATAAACTTTTTATATTCTATAGCATTTTATGTATAAATTTTAAAATTTTTATATCTTATAACAGTTCATATAAAATAAGTACATAATCAAAATATAATTATTTTTAAATATTGTAATGAGCAATTTTCACCCACGTCAGTCATTTGTGTAAATTACCCATTAACAAGGTTTGGTTTGCTTGAATGGAGCCCGCATTAAGCAAAAGTACAGTTTGAACCGACATATCGAAACCTATTATTTCTAACAAGTGTCGTGCCACTGCCAACTCCCAACCGTATGAAGCATTTATTACTATAAACGAAAACATTATGATTTAGGTACATCTCCCTCCAGATGTGCCAAGTTTAGCCTTGGAATGCGTATCGCAATTCTATTCTATTCAATAATATCATTATAAATTTCTCCTCTCCAAATGCTGTTCAGTAATTGTGTGTAGTCAAGTGTTGGGAGGTATCATATTGGTGGGGAGCTGACAGACGAGATTAACTAACTTCAACATTTAATGCTTTTTGATTCATTTAGCCTTATTATAAATCTACATGTTAGCAAGAAGGAGGAAGAAGAGAACACGGGTAATTAAGTCAAGAGGTTGATTGTATTATTAGAAAACGATACTACCTATTACTCTTTCATAGGCCACTTTCTTTAACCCATTGCTTTCCTGCTTTTTTGGGACTCTCTCTCTCTGTCTCTCTCTTTCTCTCTCTCTACTTGATCACTTGAATACAATAGGATCTACTGCAGTGTCAACATTTTACAAGGAGATTCAAAAAGAGAAACAGATAATTAAAGTGATATATACTTCATGGGTGCTCCATTAACAGCTTGGCCGTGGGAGAATTTGGGGGTACTCAAGGTATGCTATGTTCTTTTTTATCACATTTTTTAAATAAACTACCATTATAATCAATCAACCAAGTTTGATGCACAAAAGAAATCAACCTATCAAATTAGTCATTCGTACAGAACATATATTGAAATAAAAAAATATTGAAAATATTCATATAAAAATATATGATGACTAATTTGATAGCTGATAAATCTAGTATTTTTGATAATTTATAGCAACTTTGGAACTGATTTTTGTTTGATGGACAGTATGTGTTATACGGGCCATTTGTGGCAAAAGTAGTGTACGAAAGATTTTATGAGGAAAAGGAATCCATCCCCAACATGAGCTGGTGCCTTCACTTGCTCATCCTGTGTGGTCTTAGGGGTCTTCTTTATGTCTTATGGAATTCTTATTCCAACATGCTGTTTCTCACACGGAATCGCAGAATTATCCAACAGGGCATTGATTTCAAGCAGATTGACAAAGAATGGGACTGGTATTTATAAAATGGGCTCTTATTATTATGTGCTATATTTTTATTATTTCCATTGATGATTACTTTAAATGTGTGTTTGACAGGGATAACTTCTTGATTCTCCAAGCACTAATTGGCTCCTTATGTTATTATATATTTCCTTTCTTTAAAAATCTTCCTGTATTGAATGTGAAAGGCCTTGTTACTGCTTTGATTCTTCATGTGGGAATCTCAGAGCCACTTTATTATTGGGTGCATAGAAAGTTTCATGGGGACAATCTTTTCAATCGCTTCCATTCACTTCACCATTCATCTCCTGTACTACAGTGCTTGACCGGTATTAATAAGAACCACAAAATAAACATTTCTTGAAACATTTTGTTAATATCTTAGATTTATTGTTTATTATTTTGTGTTGGTACTTGCTGCAGCTGGACATGCAACAGTTCTTGAGCATCTTGTGTTGGCGATAGTGATTGGAATACCGATCCTTGGGGCTTCTATGATGGGATATGGGTCAGCATGTTTGATATATGGTTACATTCTGGTTTTTGATTTTCTCAGATGTTTGGGCCATTCCAATGTTGAAATTGTTCCACATCAGCTGTTTCAGACACTACCATTTATGAAATATCTCATATACACACCAACGTAAGTTACTGTATTAATTAATTTGATGTCCTATAACTCTCAACATATTAATTGTTAGACTTCACATAAGTAATCCGCATTGGGGTTGCTGAATTGGTTAGCAACTTTGCATATTTGGTGAGGATAGGCGTGGAAATAAAGGAAATTAAATGAAATATTTTTAATGCGGTTATGTAAAATGAATTGTGATGGTTCCACTCACCCTTTACTCGTTTTCTAGATTTTAAACCACCAAACTAATTTAGTGAAACTAATCAATTCTCCAATTTGTATTCCCTTTCACAGTGCCCCTAAACGTTCAAACACTGTGAGTGATCGTAAATAGGGGCATGAGGTTTGGTATGTGTTAAGTCAACGTGTTGTAAAAAGAAAAGCAGAAGTGCAGAACACGAAAGCCATGTGGGTCACAGTCTCACAATAATTTATGGAAAGATAACTTGTGTAATTTAAAAAAAATATATTTTTAATGTTTAATTTTATTTATTTTTTTAATATTTAATATTTATTTAATTTTATCTTTAATATATTAAATAGAATTAATATCCAAGAATAATTTTAACCTAAATAAAAAATATTAAAAATAAATATAGGTATTAAATATTTTTTTTTCAAATTATAAATATTAGAGATAAAAAGTATGTCTTACTTTCCAAGATCCAATTATAACTAGGAAAAAAATAAACCAAGGTAAAGGCCTAATTTACATCCAAAAACAAAACAATGGCTAAAGAAGATTTCTTTGTCACAAGTCTTCTTTTCGTTCTTTACTTATTTACTTATTTATTTTTACTTTTTTACTTTCTTTTTATAGTTTCATTTTTATTTGAATACAAAATTGACTTGAAGTATGATTATTTATTTATTATTCATTTCATCCAAACTTTATTTCATATCTGAATTCCATTTTTCACAAGCTCCAACTACCGAAGGAGAAGTACGGGATGGACAATCATTTTCTATGTAGTTCCTATGCGAGCACCAAAATCAATTCATTTTTTTTTTGTTCTGTATCTTAGTTTTTGACCCAGTTTAATTTGTGTTGTGTGCAGATACCACAGCCTACACCACAGTGATAAGGACTCAAATTTCTGCCTCTTCATGCCTCTGTTCGATGCACTAGGAAACACGCTTAACACCAAATCTTGGCAATTACACAAAACAACAAGTTCAGGTCAAGATGAATTAATTGCGGTTTCAGGACAGCTTTAAACAAAGGCAGCATTATTATATTATAAGACTAAATTGTGTAGTACAAAAATTGCATGTGGGTTTTGCAGGAAAAAGTAGTAGAGTACCGGATTTCGTTTTCCTAGCACACATAGTGGACATCACATCTGCTATGCATGTTCCATTCTGCCTAAGATCCTTCAGTTCTTTGGCATTCAGAACAAGGTTCTTCTTGATCCCATTTTGGCCACTTGCAGTGGTGGTTGTGCTATCAATGTGGCTTTGGTCCAAGACCTTTCTACTGTCATTTTACTACCTAAGGGGTAGGCTGCATCAAACATGGGTTGTTCCACGCTGTGGTTTCCAGGTCCGTGTCAATACTAAATAATAATGGTACCCTCCAACATGCTTCCATTTCTTTTCTACACAGTAGCAAACATTTTAATTCCTTTTAAAAGCCTCGGATTTTAAATCCCATATTTCGGCCGCTAATATTTTTTTTATTATTTAGATTTAAGAATTATTTTTATTAGATAAATTAATCTTTTTATTAGTTTTTAGATAAATTAATTTATTTTGTAATAGTATTTTTTAGATTTAACTATTTTATATGAATTAATTTAAAATTTATTTGTTTATTATACATATTAAAAATTTTATTAATAATGACAAAAAATTAAGAGAAAAATATTTGAGAAAAAGATAAATAAGTTTCTAATTTTTTAATTCAAAACACATAAATTATTGATTAATTAAAAATATAAAAATATCCCTACCTTTTAAAATACAAAACATTTAAGTTCTTCTATTCAAAATATATAAGGACAAATCGATTACTCGAAGGGATTTAGATATCTTGTATTTTAAAAAATAAAAAACGTTTTTATATTTTTAATTAATAAAAAAAAATTTTGTCTTCAAAATAAAAAGTTAAATTTATCATATTCAATTTATCCAATGGAAGCAATGGTCGAGAATTTTAAAGTAGTAAAAATTTGTTAATAGCTAACCTATTCAATCTAAAATTCATTAGGAACCAATTTTAGTATTTATTCTTAAAAAAGGTGTAGGATTAATGCTATTTCAACATTAAAGGATTTAAAATTTGTGATCGTAATAAATACAACAACTTCTAGGAATAGAAAACACGAAGTTACGACGAGGTTATATCAAATTTAAAGGTAGGTTTGAAAAGTAGGTTTTAATTTAAAGTTCTGTACTTAGATGTTGAAAATCATTTTAGAAAATTAAAATATTTTAAATTAAGTTATAAAAATATGATATTTTAAAAATTTTATTAGTAGAACACAATATTTTCTAGATCGCTGTCATTACGTAATGTTTTTCTCTAGTAAGGTCTAATCTAGTGACAACTTTTTGTAAACAAATCACAACAGTTGTTATGTGGAAAATGATAATTACTCCTATTTTGATAATTATATATATATAATACAAGAAAGCTAAGTAAAGAGTGGCATTATCATTTGTTATTTTCATTTAATTGGAGCTGATTGAATTAAAATGTATGATAAACGATTTCTTTTGAGATTCCGGAACATTTATGAATGATTAGGACATTAATCATGTTTATGTGGGTGGTGGTGACAGTACTTCTTGCCGTTTGGTGGTGATGGTATCAACAAGCATATTGAGGAAGCTATCCTGAGAGCAGACAAAATTGGTGTCAAAGTCATCAGCTTGGCTGCTTTGAATAAGGTAATTGGAACATTAAATGTCTTCATTCTGCTCTTTTCTGATTACGGTTGTTGTGGGTTTAAATGCCCTACAAACTACACCTCCTACTGCTTCTTCATTGCCGTGTTTTCCTTTCTTTCCATAATAATTGTTGTTTTTATCTTTCATTAATCATTAATAATATAGCTATCTAGCTAAGTACAGTTTGAATTTAATTAATATATGTTCTAAAAATATGAATTAAAATTATTAAGTTTTATTTTGTCTAAAAATAAAAGTTTGATGATTTTATAAATATGACACGATTCTCATATTTTGAGTTAGTTTTTTGTCTAAGATAAGATCTACTTAATTTTTTATATAGTATCATAATTAAATTAAAAATTATTATTAGGTCACTTCACACCATAACAAATTCAAATTGTCTTTAAATTTTACATTTTAAGTCTTTGTTTATTGTCTAAAATTAAAAGTTGATAGTTTTTATAAGTGTGAAATAACTCTTATCTTTTAAATTAATATTTAGCCTAAGTTAGGCTAATTTAATTTTTTATAAAAATTATAAATAAAAAAAGATTTTATAAAAAATATAAACAAATTAAATTTTTAATATATTTATTATATATTTATTGAAAAAAAATTAACTTTTATTTATAACAACTTTTGTGGTTAGAATACATATTAGCTAAATAGCTATAGTTACATTAACCTGTGTTTATATTCCAACGGTTGATATCCACATAGATAAAAAACATTAATTCAAATGATAAAGGAGCTGAGGCAACATGTGAAAGGTTTCCATCATTAATAAATAAATCAATAAATAAGAAATTAAAACCTTCAGCTTCAGTTTCTCTGGTACAAATTCTTTGTATTTCATACATTTCCAGGAACCTATATTTTGCTAGATCAATCTAAGCGGCCATGTATTTAGAGTCATTCATTACTATAGCGACGACAGCTGCTGTTATTTTTGTTAGATCAATAATTTAGTAATATTTATTTTCAATGTTTAAATTATTTGTCTTTTTCTAAAAATATTTAAATTATTTTCTTGTCTTTTTAAATTATTCTGTTTTTCTATGAATATATGTATATACGTACGTACATACAGAATGAATCACTAAATGGGGGAGGAAAACTGTTCGTGGACAAACACCCAGAGCTTAGAGTTAGGGTTGTGCACGGCAACACCTTAACTGCAGCTGTTATTCTTGATGAGATTCCAGAAGACGTTAAAGAGGTTTTCTTAACGGGTGCTACTTCCAAGCTCGGCAGAGCTATTGCCCTTTATCTCTGCCGAAAGAAAGTTAAAGTTCTGGTAATAACCTTTTCCATTTATTCTCAATCTGTTACTGCCTCACATCTTACAATTTCTAGTTTTACCTCTTAGTAATCAAAATATGGTAATTAAATAAAATGAAGTTATTAACAAAAAAATAAATACAATCCAAAATGCGTAAAGGTACACATGCAAAATTAGAAGGGATCGGAAAAAATATCAAAATGTGAAACCTACACGCTACACATCCAAATTGTGAAAATCTAAATTTGAAAAATAAATACATACCACAAGTCATATCTCTTTTAAATTTGAAACATTTATTGTTCGGCATATATGTTTTGAGAATACTTTAGGCATTTATTTGCATTGGATGTATCCGGTTTGATGTGAGATCGATGTAACAATATAATGGGTGCCTAACGCAACGTGGTTTATGTACGTCAGATATATATATATTATGTGGAATATAGACATACATTCGCAACAATTTGAGTATATATGTTTAGAGCAACGCTGATTGATTTTCATAATCATAATTCGTATCTAACATGGGGTCAGTTGTATTTATGGTTTGTGCTTTTTTTATGATGTAGCTGCCAACCAAATGTAGTTGATAGTTGATACCTCCCATATGATTTATTTATTTAATATTTTTTGGCTCTTCTTAATTAATTTTGGAGTGGTTGTTTGGTTGGACGGTGTTATTTTTGTATCCGAAACACTAAAAGATGCAATGGCATCGTGATTCTCATAATCTTATGATGCCATTATTAGTTAAAAATTTCTGTAGCTTATAAATGGGTAATTTGCAGATGTTAACTCTTTCGGCAGAGAGATTTCAGAGAATTCAAAAGGAAGCCCCAGCAGAATACCAAAGCTATCTTGTCCAGGTGACAAAATATCAAGCAGCACAAAACTGCAAGGTACAATAATTATTCGGATTTCATTAGTTTGGTATTCAATTATTCCTCGATATCGATAGTGTTAGAGAAACAAAAAAAAAAAATCAAAATTTTTTTATTTAATATTTATTAATTATTATAATAATTAATAATTATTATAATAATTAATAAATAATAATAAGGTAAATTCTTATTTTTTTATTAAAATTTTTGGTTATCAAAAATATTTCCAATTTTTAAATAACTAACAAGAGATTTTAGTTATAATAAAAATATTTGAGAAAAAAATCATCTTTTTGTTTTGTTAAAAAAATATTTTCTCTTATATGTATTTTCAAAAATCTGTGACCGCCTTGATGATTAATTTCCTTTTTGTTTTGTTGGGAATTGATTTTTGAATATATATATATATATATATATATATATATATATATATATATATAGAAATTGATGAAAATTATTTTATAGGAGTTTACTCCATTACCGTAAAACTTTTTTATTATTATTTCAAAGTTTAATAATTTATCTAAAAAATAAAATAATTATTTGGATAATTTACTATAAAGTTTCTTAAACAAATTACAAAGAATATTTTTAAGTATTCATCTGGACATATTTTTATAAGAGGAGTTGAAAATCACTTGGAAATAAATATTCAAGAAAGAAACTGAAATATCTATTAATAAATAGGGTCATTCTAATAAGACAATGTTATGGTAATTATAGTAATTATTTTTTAAAAAATATTACTAAAATTAAAATAATATTGTTTTTTTAAATAATATTTTTTAAAATATATTGTTTAAAAAAAATATTATTGAAATATAAAAAAGTATAATTTTAATTTTAACAATACTTATATAATCACTATAATCATTATAACATAATCATACTAAAAAATATTAATAACTAAAATAATTAGATATACTATTGTCTTGATCACACACTTATATAACAGGCAATCGAAATTATTGGAGCACTCTAACATTTATAAGTAGAAATATGTATAATTTAAAAAGAAAGAAATGATATTCTTCGTAATATAATTTTAAAAACCATAATACCAACAAACGCTTGCTTGGTGTTATTGTACGAAAGAAAATATAATAGAAATTCAGGTACAGTTAAACTTAGTAAACAATTATTAGATGACAACTTAGTCAAATTTATTAAATTATTTAACTATTTTCAATTATCAAATATACAGCTATGAATTCTGGCATGATTTCGTGAATGCCTTATTTTAATATATGTTAATACAGACCTGGATTGTTGGTAAGTGGATCACACCAAGAGAGCAAAACTGGGCACCACGCGGAACACATTTCCATCAATTCGTTGTTCCGCCAATCTTGCCATTCCGAAGAGACTGCACTTATGGTGATCTTGCAGCCATGCGGTTACCCGAAGATGTGCAAGGCCTTGGCAGCTGTGAGGTAGTTAGCAATTCATTCTGTCTTTCTGTTACCATTGTTATTGTAAATTATGTGGTCCACAATGCAAATAATATTGTTTCATTCTGTGATATCATATATGTTTAATTTGTTTGACACAGTACACAATGGAGAGGGGTGTGGTTCATGCTTGCCACGCAGGAGGAGTAGTACACAGTCTTGAAGGGTGGACCCATCATGAAGTTGGGGCCATAGATGTTGATAAGATTGATGTTGTCTGGAAAGCTGCACTCAAACATGGCCTACGACCAGTGTCTTCCGGATCCACCATCAAAGCCAAAGGAAATTAAATTTGTTATCCAATTGATGTATCTGTTTTTCAATTGCTTTCTGCTCAAACAAAAACAATTGGAAATTTTAATTGACTTATCGAAAATTATACTAGTTGTCAAACTTAAATTTGAGGGCAAATGGAAGAATTGTGCATCAAAGAAATTCAAAGACACAATCTGTGCATTTTAAGGGTTTTCTAGCTAATTTGTGCGTCATGTGGTATATATATAGTCTATAACGCTTTCATTTTTACGTTAGTGGTCATCATTGAGAAAGCTAAGGTTAAATTCATAAAAAATTATATTTTTCTTATTTTTTTGTGTACATATTTTTGTACACATTTTTTTATGGTACAAATATAATCTTTTATATTTTCTCACTTATTATCAATCACTTTAATACTATGAACATATATATATATAGATTGTCAACTTTTATATTAGATATTTTTATGCTATATTTAGTTGGAAGAAAAGAAATAAAGAAAAAAGAAATTGAGTGAATTTTTATTTTTTTTAGATATATTTGGATGGAAGAAAAAAAAGAAGGAAAGAAATGTTATAAAAAGACAATTTTACCTTTATATTATAAAATATATT
This sequence comes from Arachis stenosperma, assembly GCF_014773155.1. NCBI lineage: Eukaryota > Viridiplantae > Streptophyta > Magnoliopsida > Fabales > Fabaceae > Arachis > Arachis stenosperma. The sequence continues at coordinate 36,162,536 of NC_080379.1, read as the reverse complement.
AAAAAAAGTGAAAGGATAGTATTAAAAGTAAAGAGAGAAAAATTAATTTTTTCTCCATTTTCTTTCTAATGTTAGAGAGAAAATGGTTATGAGGATTAGGAGAATCTAGTGGATAGTGGGACGTCCACTACCAGGGAAGTGTAAGTCTCAGAATTTTTGAAAATTTTATTATAAATTAATTTTAAGTTTAATTATTTATTTATAGCTTTAACTTTAGAATTTTTTTTATTAAAGATAATTAAAGTAAATTTTGATTAATTGAGTTTGAAATAAATTAAGATTCTTATTCAATTTTATAATTATTGAAGTATTTTCTTATAAAGTTTAGTAATTGTAAAATAATAAGAATTTTATATGATTTGGTTTAAATAATTGAGATTTCAGAATTTAATACTTTTATTTTTATAGACAAAGAAAATTAATTATATTATCTCTAATTTTGAATTAAAATACTTGATTGGAAGCCAATTAACAAATTGATAATTAAATAATATTTTAAAAATAATCTTAAAGGATTAAATTAGATTTTTAATTCTCTATACCCCTAATTTTATTAAAATTACCTAAACTACCTTAATCCTAACCCTCTATCCCACCGTCTTCCCTTCCCAAACCCTAACACCCCTCAGCCTCAGACAAAAAGGAAAGAAGGAAAAAAAAAAGAAAAAGAAAAGGGAGACGGAAGTAGGGGAAGGAGAGAAGAGAGGGTGATGTGATCCAAAAAGGAAGGAGAAGGGAAACCACCGACAGCACGTCCAGCTGTCATCGCGCTGTCACCGTCAGACGCTGTCCCTGCCGCTGTACCATCATGAGGGAGATCTGAGAGAGAAGGAGATGCTGCCGAAATTTTATAAAATTGGAAGTTTTGTTTGAAGTAATTATTTAAAAAGATTTGGTTTTAAACATTATATGTTTTAACATTGCTTTATTTAGCAAAGAAATAATTATGTTTTAAATTGGGATTGTTGATGAATGAAATGGAAAGAAGGATGATGAGGATTGACTTTGAAATATGATTTTTGAATGAATTTGGAAATGAGGTATGGATTGACGAATGATGATGATATTGAGAATGGCTTAGATATTGATGAATGTTGAATGAATTATTCATATGGCTTATGAATTTGAGTTATCTGAGACACGAGTTTCCCTGGGTAGACGCAGTGGCTTGCCACCACTTGCTTCAGGTTGAGACTCGATACTTTGTTGACCCTACGACGTAAGGGTGATCGGGCACTTATAAATTCCCGGGAATGGTACCCCCATTGAGCGATTTGATATATATATGAGAAAACGTTATGCATAGACTCATGGGGATGCGCATCGGGGGACAATCCAAGGGTTTAGCAAACCGGACTTGTCGGGTTGGCTGTATAACCGACATATGAGCTCATTAGCCATAGGACAGGCATGCATCATATGCATTTGTATGCTTTGCTTGGGTTTGAACTTGTTTTGGTTTGCCTAATTGTTAAACTGTTATTAACTGCTACCTGAACTATTTGCTGTAACTGCTATCTAAACCTGTACTTTCCTTGTCTGTTTTGCCTGTGTTTGTCCTAGTGTGCTACTTTTGAGAATGAGCTTTGGTGCTGAATTGATGATTGTGTTAATTGATTGCGTGGTTGGTTTCTGATTAAGATTTTCTTCAAAGAAAAGAAAGGTTTTGGATTTCTGAATATTTAAATATTAATTTTCAAAAAGGGTTTTTGGATGACTAGTTGTTGGTTTTTAAAAAGATTCAAAGGACGGATAATAATCACTGAGCCTAAAAATATATTTCTCTTTAAATATCTTATTATTACAATTCTGAAACTCTGTGGTGAGACCATGTAGTTAGATTCTCACCCCCTACAGCTTTATCTTTTTAGGAGACGGATGAAAAAGCTCACGAAGGGTTGTATTGCGTTTCGCTTAGTCGATAATGCCGTTTAGTTTTTATTTATTTACCCCTCGCCATCAATATTATATTATGTAAGAGTGATAGGAGTTGTTTGATTTATATGTATATAATATGTATAAGCTACTTGAGTAAGAAGTTTTGTACACGTATATGCTTGATTTGTTTTATTTAAAAAGTATTCTTTTCTGCTTTTCAAAAAGAACAGTGATATGATTTCGAGTCAAAGGCTCCTATTTTATTATTAAGTATATGAAGTCATCGTAATACTTCTTGCTATTAGAGTAGCATAGCCGGAAGCGTGACATTCTAATAGTAAAGGTGTTATAGGAGGTCCACAAAAGACAACGGATATATAGGGGAGGGATTGACCTCTTAGCACGTGACATAATCTTATACCCTAATATTTCGCATACTGTAGCCTAATTGCTAACTTGGGAGTTAGAGTGATTTTGCAGGTGTCACCCCCACCATCTCGCAACCAAGCTCCTCACTCAGCCAGGCTCATATCTCTCTGTTTCCCTCTCTCCTTCACAACACCTTCAGGTAACGACATAACATTTGCACTGTCTGTGGGGACCATGTAACACCCTACTACACAGAGCTTTACACCTAGGATGTAAAATAGAGGTGGCAATGCACGACGACCTCTAAAAGTAAAACATATATATATATATAGTTGAAAGGAAATTTTATCAAAGAGCCTTTGAAGAAAAATAAAATAAAATGTTAAACCGAAAAGCGCAACATTTACGTGAACGTTAGCGTAAAACAAATAGGATAAGAGTAACGCAAAATATATATATACAAGAGGTGACTTTCAAGGATACAGATAACAAAGCTTCTAATTCGGTTAGCGAAGTTAAAACCGATCAGAGCATATATATATATACATACATATATACAAGGATAACCCAAAATACCCAAATATTTTTTACAAAAGCTGATTTTCCAAGTCAACCTCTAGGAGAGACAAAGCATAATATATACATAGTGGAGAGATAAATGTATCCATATATACAACTTAACCAAAACAAAAGCCCAAAACACAAGAATCCTTCGCTGACAGATGCTCCCAGAATACCTCAGTGAGGTGCTGCTTGACCTGCATCTAAAAACTACAAAATATGTATAGAATGATAACCAACATGGTAACGGTGCCCACATAACTAACATATAAGGTCTTGGGAAAGGCAAAGGCGATCCTAGAACTTCCGACATTCGATTCAAACTTAAAACAAACCATAAATAAGGTGAAGTATCTAGGAGATTCTAAATTTTATCTCAACTCTAACTTAACCCCTAAGTTTATCGCCTTTCCTCCAATCTTCTGAAACACCGACGCACAGACAAACAAAGCAGACAAAGCAAACACAAGTAGATATTCAAATATAGTAATTATAGCAAAAAGCATAGATATTCAAGTAAGCAAACCCAAGTAATGCAAAACCAAACAAGTCATGTAAATGCATATGATGCATGCATTTTCTACTGGCCGTAAGCTCACGTGTTAGTTACTTTGCCAGAACCCAACACATCCGGTAGCTAACCCAGATATCGTCCTCTTAAAAACCGGTGGGCGGTACACCACCACGAATCCCACATAACATTCTCTTTAAAAATATGTGGGCAGTACACCACCACGAACTCCACATACGTCTCGACATTGGGCAAACGGTAAACCACCACGAACCTTGCTAGGTCAAGCTCAAAACAAATTCATTTTCAAATTCATTATAACTCATTCATTCATATCCATTCATAATCATTCAAAACCATTCACTAAGGGCAGCTGATTCATTATATATATATATATATATATATATATATATATATATATATAGTTACTAGGCAAATGACTATCCCTGACACTCCGCAAACTACTGAATCATCCACAAGAGTTACTAGGCAATCTGCTAAGACGTCTATTAATGTTTTCCATGAAGAGTCACAAGACTCAAATGGATCAGATTCACTTAGAATTAACCCTATCATGACCACCTCCATTACAAAATGGAAAGGTCTTACTAAACCCCGCCAAAACTATCATCTCCAAAATATTGCTCCTGACCTAGCTTTGGAAGACAGAGAGCTAGGCTTCAACAGTTTCAATGCAAATAACGTCTATGAATGGAACATAGATGGAAAAACCGAGTATAACATCATGCATATGTTACAACATATGACGATGGTTTGTACAGCCTATCAAACTGCCCATGAAAGCTCTGAAGAAGCAATAGCAAATGTTATAGTATCAGGATTTCCAGGACAGCCTAAAAGTTGGTGGGATAATTATCTCACAAACAATGAAAAGGATGCCATCCTGTCTGCTGTTAAAACCAATGATAATGGCGAACCTATTCTGAATGAAAATGGGGAAACCATTCCTGATGCTGTTAGTACCTTGATTTTTACTATAGCAAACCATTTCATAGGCGACCCATCTTTGTGGAAAGACCGGTCTACTGAGCTTCTGTCCAATCTCAAATGCAAATCCATGTCTGATTTCAAGTGGTATAAGGATACCTTCCTAAACAGAGTCTTCACTAGAGAAGATAGCCAACAGTCGTTTTGAAAAGAAAAGTTCTTGGTTGGTCTCCCAAAATCCCTAGGAGATAAAGTTAGGGATAAAATCAGAAGCTTAACTCTGAATGAAATTATTCCATACAACTCTTTAAGTTATGGCCAATTAATTTTTTATGTCCAAAAAGTGGCCTTAAAAATTTGTCAGGATGACAAAATTCAAAGGCAACTAGCCCGAGAAAAGGCCCAAAACAAAAAAGATCTAGGTTCCTTCTGTGAACAATTTGGTCTACCTTCCTGTAGTAAAAAGAAAACAAAACAGTCTTACCCAAAAAACCGTTGGCCTGATTAAAACCCACGACAATGGAAACCCAGAAGGCATTACAAGCCTCCTCCTAGACAAAGAAAAGACAAAGACAAAGAACCTCACAAAAAACAAATTATTTGCTTCAATTGCAAAAAACCGGGCCATATCAGTAAGTACTCTAGGCTCAAAAAGAGGACCAACAACCTCAACCTTGACCCTCAGATTGAGGAACAGATTAATAACCTCCTCCTTGAAAGCTCTGAGGAAGAATCAGAACATGAATTCTTAGAGGACTTAAATATCATCTAGCATGATGATAATATATCCTCATCATCTGATGAATATTTTGAGCTTAATGTCATCACATAAGAACAAGATCTTCTTTTCGATGCCATAAACGCTATCTCTGACCCTAAACAGAGAAAGTACTATCTTTAGAAGCTCAAACAAACCTTAGAAACCAAAAATAAATCAAAGACCAAAGCGCTAGTTATAAAAAACAAGTACGATTTTAAACCTATTTTCAAAAAACTTGAAAAACAAGTTTCTAAACCTGTTACTATTCAGGACCTTTAGAATGAGATTAATATTCTCAAGAAAGATATTCATCTCATCAAACAACAACAACAATAACACCAGAATTGCTTGTCTCATATTTTGAATGAAGATTCTGATAACACTGAGGAAGAATCTCAAAATGATCAAAATCTTCAAAACCAAATATCCCAAAATGAAGAGGATGACCAAATTCTCCAACTCTCGAAGGATGATCCAGAAGATGAGATAGCATAAATTCTATGGTTAGTCAGTCAATTAACCATCATGAAATTCTATATCAATATCCAAATTGTCATCCAGGACTTTGTCTTAGATACCGTAGCCTTGTTCGATACAGGTGCAGACAAAAACTGTATTTTGGAAGGCTTAATCCCAACAAAATATTTTGAAAAAACGGGAGAACATCTAAGTACTGCTACTGGCGAACGTTTACGAATTAAGTACAGGCTTCCTGAGGCTGTCATAAAAAACGGTCTCTTACGGATAAAGACACCCTTCCTCCTTGTCCAAGATTTAAGAAATCAAGTCATTTTAGGAATGCCGTTCATTAGAGCTATTTTTTCTCTAATGATGTCATACGACGGTATCACTACCTATATAGGAGGAACCCCAACAACCTTCCAATTTGTTTCATCTCCTGCCCATAAAACCCTTAACCTACTCCAATTCAAAGCTAACCAAATTAACTTCTTGAAGGAAGAAGTCTCCTTCAAGACCATTGAAACCCAGTTACAAAAACCTCAAATTTAACAAAAGATAAAAACCCTTCTTCAACAAATGCAAGAAACAATATGTTCAGAATTGCCTCATGCATTCTGGAATAGAAAATAATATATTGTGGATCTCCCTTATGAAAAAGAATTCAAAGAGAGCCAGATTCCAACAAAGGCCAGACCCATACAAATGAATGAAGAACTTCTTCAATATTGTCAAAAGGAAATTACAGACCTTTTGCACAAAAAGCTTATTTGGCCTAGTAAAAGCCCATGGTCTTGCTCGGCTTTTTATGTCAACAAACAAGCTGAGTTGGAAAGAGGTACCCCTAGGTTGGTTATTGATTATAAGCCTCTAAACCAAGCTCTCCGGTGGATTAGGTATCCTATCCCAAACAAAAAGGATTTTTTAAATAAACTAAACTCAGCAAGCATTTTTCAAAATTTGATATGAAGTCTGGATATTGGCAAATCCAGATCAGCGAGGCTGATAGATATAAAACGGTATTCACAGTACCTTTCGGTCAGTACGAATAGAATGTGATGCCTTTTGGTCTAAAAAATGCCACATTCGAATTCCAAAAAATCATGAATGACATTTTCAATCCCTATTTCGGCTTTGCCATCGTCTATATAGACGACGTGCTAATTTTTTCCCAATCCTTGCATGATCATTTTAAGCACATAAAGACTTTTATGCACACCATCAAGCACGATGGTCTAGCTGTGTCCAAATAAAAAATTAGTTTATTCCAAACTAAAATCTGTTTCCTTGGTCACATGATCCACCAGGGAACTATTACACCCATTGACAGGGCTATCCAATTTACGGATAAATTTCCTGATCACATTTTAGAAAGGAATCAACTCCAAAAGTTCCTTGGCTGCATAAACTATGGCAGACTTTATTCGAAATCTAAGCACCCTTATCAAACCTCTCCATGAGTGTCTGGAAAAAAAACCCCTCCTTGGACAGATACCTATACCAAGATCGTCAAAAAAACTCAAACTCAGTGTCAAGGAACTCCCTTGTCTTTACCTTCCTGTTCCACAAGCTTTCAAAATTGTTGAGACGGATGCTTCAGATTTGGGTTATGGTGGCATCTTAAAGCAAAAACTTAATAATAAAGAATGTATCATTGAATTTACTTTCAAGCATTGGAATACCTCTCAACAAAATCATTCAACCATTCAAATTCTAAAAGTATTCACCCCTACTCAATTTGGCAAAAACCCAAATAATACTAAGAAAATTTTTCAACCGTTTGACCCAAAAGAATATTCTTATTGGGATTATGTGGACGCCTGGACAAGAGTATTTTGGTTTCAAAATAATCAGAATAGACATTCCTGGCTCATTTACTTCAAGAAAAAATACCAATTATCATTTTCCAAACTAGTTTACACAATGGTGGAATTATTTTGGCCCATTACCGAAGATCTTGCCCCCACCTGCCGATGAGGGGTTCAAAGTTTTCACCAAAAAATTTGACCAATAGGAAACAAGCATCCCTGCAGATCTTCAATTTTTCTCTACATTCTCACTGGCCTGGGTATTCTCATGGCAATATAGGTACGGCAAACAGGAGCACCCAAAGGCACCACCAATGCTTCAAAGAAATACCTATGTTAAATGGTGGTCTCAATTTGATGCAACATTGGCTCACCCGGACAAAGTTCGAAAATGGTTCAATGAACACCCCAAGTCACTACAACAATTTCTTAAGATAGCGACGGTTATTTTGCAGCGGTTTTGTGAAACTGCCGCGAAAAGACAAACTGCGGTGCATATAGTGGCGGTTAGAGGCTTAGGTTGCAATCAGGCCGACATTTAGCGGCGGTTTTTTTCAAACCGCCGCTATATTATCTTGTTTATCTGGTTGGTCTTCTAAAGTTTCATTGTCTTCTTCCGGAACCTTATTGAGATCAAACTGCATGGATCTGTCGACTGCAGTAAACTGGTAAAATTTTGCAACCATCAGAATTATGACGATATAGTTTTAGCTAGCAACTTAGTTTTAGCGAATTACAGTTGATATAAAATTTAAAATGGTTTGCAAAATATAAAAAATATGTTTCCTTCGCTTATTGTTATAAGGGAAATTGTGACGAATAATACTCTCATAAAATCCAATAATGATTTCAATTTTTATTTTAAAAGAAATTATAAATTCAACTCAATAAATTATATTTTATTCTCAGCCACTTTTTAATTTGGCTTAAAAGATCCCTTACTGATTCAATTTGAATTTATCGATCATTAGTTGATTATCAAACATTATACATTTTTTTGTTAAATACCATTTTTAATTATACTTTAACATATGATAAATTTTTGTGATTTTCTCCGTTTGAAATAATTAATAAAATTCAGTGTTATACAAAAATTAAAGTTTTTATTCATATTTTTAAACTAGAAATCTAAATTTAAGAGTTGAAATTAGATTATAAAAAAATTAATCAGTTTATGTTATCTAACATGTAAATGGAAAGGGAGAGTACTATATGTATTCTGTAGAACAAAAAAAATCGATGACAGTATAAGTAATGTGAAAATAAAAAACATTGTGAAAAATGATAATTACATTTTTGATCAAAATTTAAAATAGTAGTTATAATTATCATTATTTAGTAATGGGAATAAGATAAAAAAGTGAAAATTGGATACGAAACTTTCTTAATCTCTTTATATATTGGGATAGAAATGGTTTCAACAACAAAAAATTGAGCGAAGATAATATTTACTAGATTTTTATAACTTGCAAAAATTAGCAATACCATATAATAATTAATAACATAATTTTATAATAAATAATCCTTATAATATAATAATGTTATAGGCTATAAATTAATATACGGATACTTTAATAGTTATAAATTATAATTATTATAATATTTATAATTATATTAATAAGGATATTAATAGTTATAATATTTATAATAAACATTATATAATAAATTATGATTATTATAATATTATGTTCATTAATAAGGATATTATTTATAAATATTTATAAGGATATTAATATCCTTATAAATACGTATAACTATTATAAATTATAGCTATTATAAGCAATTATGATTTTAATATATTTATAGGTATTATAAGTATAATAATAGTGATTTATAGTATAATAAATATCATTAATTTATAATTATTAATTATTTATAGGCATAATATAATAAAGATTGCTAATTATGTACATTACTAGCAGCTACTGTTCTCTTTTAACCCCTTCTGCAGCCATCGCCCAGCTCAACCACTGCAGCCCCTACCGTTCTGCAGCACCGCGTCAACCTCATCGCCGATTAGGTTTAGATCTATGTTCGTCGGCGTCGTCTGGTCATCGGACGCAGGGTTAAAGATTCCTCACCGTCGCCATTGTCGAGCCCTCTCTTCTCGTCGCCGTTGCCGCCGAGTTCACTCTTCTCGTCGCTGTCAACGCCGAGTTCTCTCTTATCCTCACTGTCGCCGTCGAGGTCTCTCTTCTACTCGCCGTTTTCGTCGAGCTCGCTCTTTGTCGCTGTCAAGTTCGCTCTCTGTCTCTCTGTCCCTTCCTCTGGTTTGCTTAAACACTATTTCCTGAGTTTGATTTTTCTTGTTTTGTTGATCTGTTCTTAATAATAATGAATTACTGATTGAGTTACTGGGGTAGTTCACTGAAATTGAGTTACTGAGATTTTGTTATTTTTTGCGTATTGTGAGTTACTGAGATTGCTATAATGATATTGTTGAGTGTTTTTCTGATGTCTCTCTGTCCCTACCTCTGGTCATCTATTCAGCATTAAGCACTTTTTGAAAAATTTGATATTGACTTTTTGCTTAATTTGTTCTCTTAATTTGTTGTTGATAATATTGTTTGCGCTGCTGGGTAAAGGTACTGATCATGAATTGTATTAGATTTTGTGAATTTTGTTAATTTTTATATGCTATTGTGAACAGGTTTTTTAGTTATATACTTTTTTCGATTAAAGATTTAATTTTTCAAGGGGCGTTTATTTTGATTTAGACTGAAATTAGAAAAACTATAAAAAATGGTTTCAAATAGTACATACATGAGACGCAGAAAAATAATGTTACTTACCAGGTTGAAGATCCATATAATTGGCTTTTGGTGTGAAAATTGAGGACTTCAACGAACTGAAAAACAAAAACCGAGTTTCATCGTGAGAAATCAAAACAATTTAATGTGAAACAGTTCAAGGTAGCATAAATAAAAATATTTACAGAGAAACCCAAAAAGAGGAGAACCAGATAGGTGTATTTGGCTTCAGAAATAATTTGTGCTGAACTTGTGTAAACTGATTGTATTGCTTATCAGTGAAATTTATTTAATTGAATAAGCACGTTTATATACCTTTGAGAATCACAGATTTTTATAACTGATTATTTCAACAAACTTTCGAAATTAAACCAATATTCTTTACTTTTTTGTTATCCTAACCGTTTAAGTCCATTTAAATTATGCAGGTGGTTCAGTTTACTTTTTTAAATAAGCAATATTTAACTTGTTTACGTTAATACCGTAACTTCATAACAGATTTGGTGCAACAATAAGGGAACAAATACATTGCATAATACAAGTTTAAAAGTGATTTTAAAATACATAAACAAACTATTTGAAATTATTAAGTTAAATCAATTTGTCAAATATTGTTGTGATCTCCTCCTATTTCTCCTCATTTTCTGTTTTATCCATACACCCCAAAAATTCTATATATTTCAAACTCTCACATCAGTTGCACATCATTCTCAGCAGGTGAGAGATTTCTCCATTTCAAACCAGTTACGTGAGTTCAGTTCCCTTTCTCTTCGAGAGTTTTTTTTCCGTTGCTGGTTAAACATAAGATTGTCTTTCCACAGTTAAGGTATATTGTTTTTCTTCTTTTGTTTATCTTATTTTAGGTTTCATTTACATAACATTCAACATTAAGTAATGTATAGTATCCAAATTACTCTAATTTAGCTCTATGAACCTCTCGTGTTACATTTCTGAATTGTTAAACTTTTTTTTTGTAAGATAAAAAATTCATTTTTTTTATCCTTAACTTGTATTAATCTTGTTCACTACTTTTTGGGTATATTATTACTTGTATTAATCTCATATTACTTCGACTTTCCATAGGCTACGAAGGACAAGAATATTGATTTCTGTTCATATGAGTTCATGTTTGCGGGTTTTTTTAATTGATTTACTTTGTTTAGGACATTTTTTTGTTTTAATTATTTAAAGGGACCGAATTTGATAATTTAGTTTACTTGAGTCTGCTCTCTCACATTATAACTAAGTTCTGATGACTTTTGAGTGTTCTATTGATATTTATCTTTGTACATTCTTTATGTTTACACAGTGCACCCGTGTTTTATCCACTCCTGTGCCAGCAGAGATTGCTGCAGAGCTGATTTTTTTGGGCGGTACACCGGACTCGTCAAGCGCAGGACCATCTTCATCTGGCAATCACGACCCGCAACAAAAATTTTGAATTTCAATTAATGTTCTTAGATACTTTTGCATTTATGTTGGTTTAGTCCTTTATGCTTATTTTATTCAACTTAAGCATTCTTACTTTATTTTGGATGATGTTATCACAATTTTGTTATATATGTTTAATTTGGTTTGTTATGTTAATTGAGCTGTTTAATTGAGCATATATGTTTTAATTGAAAAGTAAAAAATTAAAGTTTAATAAACATACTTTGTCAAAATAGGCGAAATAATAGAAAATCTAAAATTTGAATTCGGTGGCGGTTTTGAAACCGCCGCAAAACAATAATATGTTGTCTTCCTGTTCGACATTTAGCGGCGGTTACATTGGGAAATAGCAATTTTCCTCCATATACTGCGGCAGGTGATAACCGCCACAAAACCAAAATTGCATTTTGCGGCGGTTATTCCAGCGGTTGAATAAAACCGTCGCTATCTGTTTGGCCGCGCCCTATCTTCTGGCGTTTAATTAAACCGTCGCGAAATATTTTGCGGCAGTTCAAAACCGTCGCTAAACGGATCCAGGAACCGCCGCTAAATGCCGCTTTTGTATAGTGAGTTCGCCAAGCCATTTGATCATGAAGAGTCAATATCTCTCAATCAGAAAGTCCAAATTGCTGCAGCCCTAGCAGGAGCCCAATCAAAAGAAACATTAGCAAAACATCTCCAGCAAATCATGTAGATGATAGAAGAAGACAAAGCAAGCAAAGAATACCTTACTTCTTCAGCAGAATCCTCAAGTGATTATAATCAAAATGAAGACGATTGCTTCGGGGTCAATTTGGGAGAAGATTAGAAAATCATTCCAAAATTATGTCATATCAAAAAATTGTATCAACTTGTACTGTAGAAATAGTTCCGGTTAACATAACCTGTACTGTAGAAACAGTAGAATCTAAGTCTATAAAAGGAAACCTCAGCAACATTATGAGGCAGAGTTTTTAGAAACTCAATATTAGAGAGAGAAGTTAGAGAGAGATGCTCTGAGAATCCTTTGTAAGCCTTTTGCGCCTTCTTTCTTCAAGTTTTCTTCAATCCAATTCAATAAAGATTTTTCAATTCTTCAATTTCGTGTTTTTCATTTAAGTTACTGCATCTGCATATGTGTGCGGACTACCGCCACATCTAACTTCATACATACATACATACATACATACATACATACATACATACATACATATATATATATATATTACATCCCAATGCTCAATTCATTCCATATTACCCCAATATACAACCATATACAACCTCAATAAGCTTAACAACTTTAACTCACAATTAACCAAACTCAACCTCAAAATTCACATTCAATTTAGAATCATATACCCAACTATCATCATTCTCACCTCAAGTGCACCATAATCTATATAACATACTTCATATTCATCAAGCTATCATCATCATGGTTCATCATTAATTTCAATATCAAACATCAAAATTCACATCTCATGCTCACACAATAACTAATCAATCCAACCAACAATTCAACATCTATATACATCAAATTCAATAATTATCCTCATTATTTACTAATCACAATAATTCACATATTCATCCTATCCTACGGTTGACTAGCCTAAGTCTTCACGACACATTATATTTTAGTTACGAGAAATCGAAACCTTACCTTGGCCGATTCCTCTTAAAACCCGGAACGTCACAATTATCACTGTTCCTCAATATTCCAAAGCTCCAAGACCTCACCAAACAGATTTTTCAGCCTCTAAAGCCAACTTCAAGTCTCCAATACCACCAATTTATTTCCAAAAATACACAATTCAATCTAATTTCACAAAACAACACTAAAATTACCATATGATTCACTAATTAGATAACTTGACAAAGATTAAACATTCTTCACCTTACCAACGGAAGTTTGGGACAAAATGCAGCAAGTTCACACGGTTAATTTGATCTTAAGATACCAAAATCACATAATTCTTCAAAATAAAGTCTCAAATTTTCGAAATTAAGATGAGAAGATCTGGGTTAGAAAACTCAAGTTTCTTATAAAATTATTTAGTGAGTCTTGAAGAGAATTTTAAGACGAACGCGTGGCCACCGACGGCTCGTCAATCGGAGTTTCGAATCAAAAGTTATAAGGAATGGAAGTTGGAGCCAAGGGTTTGATATTTCTTCTCCCTCCTTTCTCAATTTCAGCGGGACATGTGATGAATGAGGGGAAGAGGTGGCTGTGTTCCTCAATTAAATAGGTGTTAGGTTGGGCCTTAGGCCCAATATGGACTCGGGAGTTTGGCCCGTTCGACTCAATTTTGGACCAAATCTTTTAAAATTAGTGTCAAAATTCATGTTTTAATTAATTCAACTTCATTAAACTATAAAATTTTATTTTCTGATTTTTTATTAATAGTTAATTTATTAGCTAATTATTTACTAATTTTACAGGTTTTACAGACCAAGGTCATGGCTGGCAATAGACGAACTCTATAACTCCCCAGTGAGTCCATGGAGGAGAGGAATAATGACACGATAAGGGGTTGTAATGTCGCTAAGGACGGTCGTATAATGAGCATGGTGAATGCTATGTCCTCCCAAAGCTGACACCAGAGTCCCAAGGGATGCACGACACTTGTTGGAGAGATGCCCGTTCGGGGGCACTGGAAATGACAACACTTGATTCATGCAAGAACATAGACATCAAGTTTAGAATCTCGAAAGAGAGCTGGTTGCCCAAGACTGCTATAGACCTGATTCAAGCCATGAAGCCACTCCAAAATGGAGTCACAGAGAAGTGATCACGAGGTCAGGAATGCGAAGGAAGCGTGAGGATAAGGACAATCACCATATGACCATTCCTACTATGGGAATTACAGGCCATTAAGTTAGGAAAGGCCTTAAGATGAGAAGAAAAAGAAATAGCATGAATCAGTAGTGATAGGTGCTACTCCTTTTGATATTAGGATCATCAAAGTATGGTTTAGAAAAATTTTTGACAAACTTACACACATGAGGTACGATGGCACAAAGGGACTTGCAAGAGCACATTACTACCTTTGATGCAAGGATGAACCAGGAAGGGGTAGCATATGCAGTTCAACGCTGTGCATTCCCGGTAACCCTAGCTAGAACCGTAATCCAGTGGTTTAACTTACTCCTTCAAGGGTCTATTTTGACCTTCTCAAACATCTCACAGAAGTTCACGACCCAGTGCACTACCCGGATAGTAAAAACTAAAAATTTGATAAATATTTTGCAAGTAACTCAACAAAGTGATGAATCTAGCTAGAAGTACTTAGACCGTTTAATGATAAATGCCTAAAATTGATAACCTAACGGACTCTGTAACCAGCCGCTACTTAACAAATGGATTGATAAAAGAATATTTTCAAAAGATTTAACCACAAAACTGGTATAGACGATGCAAGAAATACAAAACGTGGCAAGGGATTACATTAACGACGAAGATGTTAGTATGGTGGTAGCGGCCAACAAGAGATACCCCACCAGCCAACCGCCTCACCAACTGGTGATTACCTAGCTCGGCAAGAAAAGTTAAAAGGAATAGGCAGAAAAACTGTAACAACCTAACTTTCAGCACGTCATGACCAATTCTAATCATCAGGCATTACTATTCAGTCGACCTATGGGTTCTAGACTCGGAGTGTATTTGTATAATATTAATCCTGTTGTGTGCATTGTAAGCGGCTTTGAATATCATTATGGGTGAATGTGTGTTAGTAAAACAGATAATTATGTAGCAATCACACATACAGAGATGAATAGATTATACATAATGCTGCTAAAGCTTTCATATAGACATATGAAGGGTAACATAATCATACAAGTCATAAATATCTTAACCTATATGTAGACTCTCTTTGTCGTTAGTATGGTGGTGGCGCCCAACAATTGGCACCTCACCAGCCAACAACCGCCTTACCAATCGGTGAATACCTAACCCGACAAGAAAAGTTAAAAGGAAGAGGCAGACAAACTGTAACAACCCAATTTTCAGCACGCCATGACCAATACTAATCATCAGACGTTATCATTCAATTGACCTATGGGTTCTAGACTCGAAGTGTACTTATATAATATTGATCTTGTTGTGTGCATTGTAAACGGCTTTGAATATCTTTATGGGCGAAGGTGTGTTAGTCAAATAGATAATTATGTAGTAATCACACACATAGAGATGAACATATTATACATAATGCTGCTAAGACTTTCATATATACATATAAAGAGTAACATAGTCACACAAGTAATAAACATCTTAATCTAGACATAAACTCTATTCTTATATATATATATATATGCAGGAAATCTAAGTGAAATAATGGAAGAGCCATATAAAAATATTAAAGCCAGTATCAAAGCAAAACAAAAACTCAACAAACATGACAACAACCAAACTGCTTGCTTCAATAGTTTAGTGTACATGATTTCAAATAATTTAAATCAATTACATGATGTTAAAGAATTTAACATCAGATTATATAACAATGACATCAAATAATATAAGATTCATATTATATGTCAAAAATAAAAAAACAATATTTCATTATTCACTTATATCAATAGAATTCAACAATTCAGATTATATGACAATAGCAAAAATTCAACAAATCAGGGTATATGACATCAAATGAATTAAATAAAGCAGAATCTATGTATATTTTAACAAAAAATATAAGTTAGATGTGACCTTTTGTTGACCTGATATGAAATTCAAGCCAAGTTTAGTGCATTTTTCTAGATTTTGTTGAAATAATGTCAGGAACCACTTTCATGTATCTTTACACTCATTAGGAATTACAGTATATGCAATAACAAAAAAGTGGTTATTGGCGTCTTGACCCACTGCAGATAATAGCTGACCATCGTAGTAACTTTTTAGAAAACATCCATCTAACCCGATTAGAGGTCTACACCCATCCTTAAATCTTTTTTTACATGCATCCAAACTTATGTATAATTTATCAAAAAGTGGCAGCGACTCCGGCTGAGATATGACTTCCATCAAAGTTGTGCTCCTAGGATTACTCCGATGCAGTTCTTGCAGATAGTCACGAATCTTCCCATATTGAGCTTGTTCATTATCTATAACTATCTCTTTAGCAGCCTTCAGTGTCATACTTATTATTTTACCACTCATATGCACATTAATCTTCAATCATGTATTCCATAGCCTGTTTAGACTTCAAATCAGGCTAAGTAAGTAGCCTCTTCACCAATTTTAATGTTATTCAATGCCTATCAGCTAAGTTGGAACCATAATTCCTAGCACAATTGTGCTCATTCACCAGAGCTTTACTTAATAACTACCTTCTGCACTGTTCCAAGAAGTTAGGATCAACCAAGGGCACTGCTCACTTGCACATGGTGCTGTAACCCTCTTCTTTTCATTCTTGAGGTATACTACATCTTTTTCCCCAAACACAAAATAGTCCTTCAAAGCATTTTTCAAACTCTCCATTGTAACGAATGTTTGCCCAACCTTAAATTCAACATCTTTATATTCTGTCTCCTTGTTGAATGCATCAAATGCAGTCTTTCCTTCATCATCATCTGGCACTGAACTATTAAATGCGTCACTTTCATACTCATATGGCCTTTCATAATCAGAATCTAACTCAAGCGCATCACCCTATCCAAATTCACACTACCTCCTTTATTCTTTCTAACTCTAAGAATATGTGTCCTCTTCCTCCTAAAATATTTTTTCGAAGTCTTTTTCTTGGCTGTCCTAGGAGAAAGAGTTATGCCACTCTTACTTGAGCCAGCTTGATCGTGTATTTTATTTGGGCCAATTTTATCCATAATTTTTGGGCCAATCTTATCATCTTTTACTTCAGTATTTGGGCCTTAAGTAGCTCTTTTCCTTGGTGCACCCATTCTTCTCTTCTTCTTCAACCTCTCATTCTTTCTCTATTTTTCATTGGCTTCACTACTATCTGCATCTTCATATCCAAGAGGAAGAGGCTTGTATGACTCATTTTCAGTCGTTTCATATCCATCACCTGAAGATGATGAGTCACTTAGAATAACATTCTCAACTTGCTGCTCATTATCCACAACTTCAGGTACACTAACTGGATGATCAAAGTAGATATAAATTTCAATAGTTTCCTTGTTTCTACGCTTGTTATCCCTCATTTCATTTATTTCCGTATTACCATTCATTACATGCAAATCAAACTCAAAGTTAGGGGCCATGCTATCAAATCAATACATGGTCTTGTAATTTGTATAACCAAGCTCCCTCAGTAAAGCTTCCAAATCGAAGAAATTCACTAAATTAATATCAAGAGGTGACCATTTATTCACTTTCCCATTAACATAATCCATTTCACCTTGTGAATTTCTCTTAAAATTTTCTCTATGATGAAAAATAGGAACTACTTCAAACTCATCCATCTATAAAGTACATCTAATCAAATTTCATTTCAATTATCCAACTATAACAGTAATCTAAACCAGTCACAAGCAACATTATTTAGATAACAAATTATTTAGCCAACTTTAGAACATCATTCACGCAAAAAAAAAAAAACATTTAATAAACACTCCAACATCAACATGCAGTTGAAAAAAAAAAGTGAATATTATTAAACTTTAAAACTATAAAACTTTACACCAAACAGGATGGTGACAATAGCTACCTCCATTCAACGCCATCAATGACACTGTCAATTGTGTAATTACAATTGTCGTTTGGGACCCTATCAGCGGCTTTATTAGCACTGCATTCAGCACAACCGCCAAGTGTTTCATCGAACGTTTCTTATTTCAGGTGAAGAAAAGGACAAGGGTTTAGCATTTCTGTAAATAAAGGTTAGGATTTGGGGGTTATATGTGATCTTACAATGTTTTGTTTCAGTAGATAATTAAAAACAACGTCGTTTTTGAAAAATGAAAGGAGACAAATCGATCCCTGTCTATTCTTTCTAAACCAACGTAGTACTTAACTCTGAATAACCCTCCAGATTAACACCAATAAATATTATGTAAAATTTGTCTGTCAATTTTAATAAAAAATTATAATAGAAAAACCACCTCAGCTCATTTTTATCAGGAATAAAGGTCGAATTAGGAGTTTACTCTTAAAAAGTTAATAACTTACTTATATTTTTCTTTACACAAATTTTTGGAAGTGCGTCATTTTAAGTAAAAAAAAAAAAATTGAATGGTGTCCAATGTTTAATTTTATCCTTCATTATTCTCTCTCTTCTTTTTATTTTTAGTCTCACTTATAAAATTAAAAATAAAAAATTACAATTTATTCTCTCAATTATTAAAAAAAATTAGAGAAAATTCATTTCCCAAAATTTTCTAATCGAGTCCAGGAAAAGCCTAAAGCAAGCGGCAAAGCAACAAAAGACGCAAATCCTGTGTGTTGAAACCAACGACAGTAATGGCGCTTCTCAGAGCTTCTTTGCTGAAGATGACGTGCCACCGTAACGTTTGGCTTTCATCGGTCACACCACTTACCGTGTACCCCAACTCAATCTCCCTCCCTCTCCAGCCTCCGATGTTCACTCTCTCAGCTTCCGAATCCCCATCCCTTTCCTCTTCCTCGCACGAGCCTCAATTTCGGTGGAAGCCCATGTGCTTGTACCACACACAGGGAAAGTGCAACAAGGTACCAACTTCAACTCCTTCTTCTTTCTCACTAATCCTTGCTAATCCCCAATTTTATCCCTTGAGTTAGTTACACTTCTTTAGTTCCGGTCATCATTTGCAAGCTATCGTTGGAATCTTACATATAGTAAATTAAGTTCTAACATTTTAAGTTAGTGCAAGCTATGTAGCTAACCCCTAATTTGTGAGTTGTGATATTAAAGGGCTCGGTTTAAACAGTGGAATGGAGTTCCTTCGAGCTTTTCCATTCCCTGCTTTTCCAAAATCTCAACTCACAAACACACATGCTTAATAATCAGAGGAAATCGAAGGGACAAGGGTAACACGGTCATTTAGAGGGACTGATCCAGAAGTTACGAACGGGGTGGATACTACCTGCTATTACTTAATATGTGTTCCTTAGTAACTGACAATTACACAACAATGTGCAACTATGTCATTGTGAAAGAAACGTGGAAAAGAGAGGGTAGAAGGGTAGAGTTCGAATGTATAGGTTTTGATATGACATGACAATAACCGAGCACTCGCCTCCATAATGTACTTGATTTATTTATATGTGCACATTAAATCTGTCCCTGATTATATGATCAATTTGCACATTCTCAAAAGTGAAAGACTAAACTACAGATTGCCTTATATAGTTCATGAAGATGAAGTACTCGCCTTCCTATATGTGATTTAAATATTTCAAGATTAATCAATTTGTTCTGAGCATATTCTCTCTTTTACCTGCATATTGCTTAACAAATTCTCTCTAAAGGAATACATGTAGTTTAATCACAAGAAGTAGCAAATTGAGTACCAAAACAGACTACATAGCTGCTCCGGTTCCAGTACCAGCATTTTATTATTTTAGTGAGTATGGTTTTTTACTTTTTAGCACACATCAGAGTAGTGCTGCTTTGTCACCTCAGTAGATTTGAATGATTATATTTCATAGCCCACACTTGTTCAACCTGGTGCCATCACATCATTATGGGCTTTCCCAAATGAAGTCTCCAATGCTGACATGGCACCAGGATGAGGTATTTAATGGTTCAGGGATCTTGGTTCTTGATGTTTATTAAGAATAGGAATGTGGTGTTTGGATGTGATTTTTTTTGTGCCGAATAATCACTTTTTGGGCTGAAATTTTCAGCTTTCAGCTTTTTTAACTTCATAGAAAATTATGTTTGGGAATCACTGTTTCAGAAGTGGAAACAAGGTTATCTTTTCCCTAACAATGCAAAGTATCACCTGAACTGTTATCAATGTTCTTGTTCTGAATCATAAAAATTGCAGCTTAGAAGCTGAAAACATATGTCTATTGTATTGCTGGCAATTTTATGTGTGAGTAAAACATATATAGTTTTGTTGATGTTTATGCTTCTCCAAATTTGCAGATGGATGATCCTGTCCACATTGAGAGGTTCAATCATGACTGCTCCAGGGAGCTTCAAGTGGCATCTGCTGAGCGGCACAAGATATGCTCTCAGAATTTTGACTTTTTCCTTGTGCTTGATTTAGAGGGTAGGGTTGAGATTCTTGAGTTTCCGGTTCTAATGATTAGTGCTAAAACAATGCAAGTTGAAGACATTTTCCACAGGTTTTGATCTGCCACTTTATAGCATGTCTAGCAGGACTAGTGTCTTATGATAGCCTGAGACATTCTGTGTTTCTTTCATTTCTATTTTTTATTTTTTTTTGTAATTATGTACTACTGTTTTGTTTCCTCTCTTGTTCTTGAAAGAACATCTAAAGTGAAAGAAAGTTTAGATAATAACATGTTGAAATTTATTTATTTGTTTTCTTTTTATTCCCCCCGCAAAATGGTGATTATCAGAAAGTTCAACCTCTAGTTCTAGAAATTCTGTTGAGAATAGTTATTCATTGAACAGAAATAGTAAGTGCTTGAGCTTTCAATCCTCATGGGTAACAACTGGTTTGTGAATCGTGCAACATATTTGAGTTTAGTATACTTTGACCTCTTAATTATTATATTCTGAATTTAAAAATAAACTATTACTATGTGTATATGAGGATTAACATTTTCAAGATTTGTTCTGTTTATAATTTTACTTTTCCAATGTTCACTTAATAGGTTTGTGAGGCCCACAGAAATGAGTGAACAAAGAATAAATGAATACATTGAAGGGAAGTATGGAAAATTTGGGGTTGACAGGTATGCAGTTTGTTTTTCTCCCTGCCATCTCTTTTGTTGTTCAATTGTTCATGCTTGTCATCTGTGTAAAAGTCTTCTCGGTTTTTCTCATTTTTGTTTCTCCTATAAAAAGAAGTTTAAGAAGCAGGTAGAACAACTCTTCATGCAGTGCTGCTGCTTTCATACTATCATCTGTACATTATGGTTTCTTGTAAACATTTTAGGAGAGTAGTTTTTGCTATGATTTGATATTTTGATTAACAGCGGATTAGATTTGTGAAATATGATCGACTGATTGTAATTTCAGGATGACTGATTGCAAAAAGTCATATCCTTAGAGTGCTTACTTAAGGATTAATGCTGTTGCTACTGCCCACATTGTGTGCCACACTAATACCTTTTTAATTTATTCTAGGGTATGGCATGACACAGCGGTGCCCTTCAAGGAAGTTATTCAACAATTTGAAGCATGGCTGATGCAACGTCAATTGTGGAAAGGTGGGAGCCTTGATGGTGCAGCATTTGTAACTTGGTAATATTGCAGTTCCAGAGTTCACCTCTTTCACTTCTTTTACATTTTCTCGTTTGTAGTGTCATTTCTTCACATTAGTTTCAATATGTTTCTGTTACTGCATCTCGAATTTAGCAGTATATGTGTGTAGTATATGGTGGTTTCAGATTTAACCCCTTCATTTATAAGGAGAGACTAAGCTTAGAATTATTTCCTATCTTACATATCTTGAATAATTTGATTTGTTTTTGTATGGAATCCTTTTGCTTTTGCAGTGGAAATTGGGATTTGAAGACAAAGGTACCTCAGCAGTGTCAGGTGTCAAAACTAAAGCTTCCATCATATTTTATGGAGTGGATTAATCTAAAAGATGTATATCTCAACTTTTATAAAAGAAGGGTGAGTTTTTTTAATGTAAAAAGCTGAGGGTATGATTCTATGATATCAAATACTGTTTGCTTTTCCCATGATGACCTATAAAGTCTTGGGTACATGAATTGTCTAGCAGAGTGACAACTTGATTTAATACCATTATACCAATATAAGGTTGCATTATCCTGTAGAATTTTGATTTAATCCTAAACCAATACACTAACCGTTTCATAACCCATGTCTTTTTAGAAAATTTAACATATTTCTCGAGATACATTATAAAACTGGAAGGAGAGTGTGCGACTTGACTCATTGATTTTTGCGAGTTAGTTATTTAGTTGGTTATGCCAGTTCATTTAGTTAGAATGGTAGCTAAATTAGTTAGTCTTCCAGTAGCTTCCAGTAGAGTGTAGCTTGTGTAAATAGTGGCAATGTAACTAATTGGCAGTAGATGAGTTCATTCTCCCAATTTACATCAGCTTCATTCTTCTTTTCTTCCCTTTTTCTCCTCTCCTTCATCAAATTCTCTCTGTTTCCCTTCGCTCCATTTCTCATCCTTCTCTCAAGAGCTCACATCATAGAGATTGATGAGAGCTCCATCTTCTTAGCACGCAGTTTCCACAGAGTTTATTGGCTTGGTTTTGTCTTAATCTTAGTGGTAAGGGTAGATCAAAGATAGGAGCATGAAAAATGTACGACAAACAAGACAAAAAATGGAAATACTATATAGAATTCGTAAGCTTGAGCTTTTAGCAAGTTTCTTCCATTGATTGACTGACAGCATAAATTAATAGTGTAGTAAATATGCTATATATGAAATAGGCTATTTTTTAAAACTAGTTTTTGCATCTGATCTATTTGCACACTGATTTTCTTATGTTTTGTTTAATGCTAGTTTCTAAACTTAAAATGTTGTATCTTTTATGATGGATGGATTATAGGCCACAGGAATGATCACAATGATGAAGGAACTGCAAATACCATTGAGAGGAAGTCATCATCTTGGAATTGATGACACCAAGAACATAACCAGAGTATTGCAGCACATGCTACTTGATGGTGCACTCATCCAGATTACTGCAAGGAGGAATCCGAAGACGCCAGCAGAGGTTAACTTTCTCTTCAAGCACCGTATTAGATAGCGGCTTTGTCGTTGTCGATGTATTATGTATGTAACTTCTAAGTGATTTGTGTTTAAGTTCTGCTGGGTTTTCGAGTGTAATGATACTTGCATGAGTTGTCTACACTCTCAATTAATCCGAACCCAGGTAGCACAGTTAACTTGGTTTTGTTGACTTCATATAGTCGTGCTTGGTTAGTTAGTTATGTACAATTTGTAAATCTTATACATGAAGCATGTTTTTTTAAAAAAAAAGGGTTAATAAATGCTTGGTTGCGTAGGATTAGCAAGCTAATCATCACTTGATTGGTGAAACTGCTAAAGAACCCAAATGCAATGCAATCCTTTAACGTGATTTAACTGCGTTTAAGTTTTCTTTTTACATTTCTACATTAGTTTGTCATTTCAAGGAATGATTTTACTTTCTTGGGTGAGATTAAAGGCAAGCACAAAGAGATAATGGGGATGGGGTCTAGCGAGGTGTGTAAGTACTAATTAGTGTGTAAGTTTCATTTTTTCGTTTTTATCCCGGACATTTAGAATAAGTCCTCCTATTTGTGTCCCTAACGTTTAAATCGTCATATTTGTATTCCTAACGTTTATAAAAGTGATTCAATATTATCTTGTCGTCAATTACACATCATGAATTTTAGTTGGAGTTTTGAAAACCTCTTCTTGAAGTTAGAATACAAATGTTTAGGACAAAACCGATGTTCCATTAAAAATAATCCTGCAACATTTATATAATTCACTTTTTTAGAAACATAATTGAACCTCAACACAAATAGTAGGTACAATATTGAAATCATACACATTTAAGTGATACCAAATTGAGAATGAATATATCCAAGTGAGAATAATCGAAAAATACAATCTGATCTATTAGTATAATTGACAGTCGGATAATATTGAATCACTTTTATAAACGTTAGGGATACAAATAGGACGATTTAAACATTAGAGACAGAAATAGGATTTACCCCCAAATGTTGGAGACAAAAACAATATTTACTCTTTTCTTTTAAAAGCGAATTGAGTGTATCTTGTATCCTGTTTGTAGTTTTGACTAAATTCCCATAATGGTTTCTAAGATTCACGATTTTTACTATTTTAGTCTCTCAGATTTAAAATTTACTATATTGGTCTCCGAGATACAGCTTCAGGTATCATATTGGTCTTTGAACCCTTTTCAGCGTTGAGTCAACAAACAGAATGTTGAACTAGCTTTGAACAAAATGTTGAACTAGCTTTGACTTGCAATGTTAGACACATGATTAAATAGTGTCTTTTCGTTTTAGCTCTTAAATAAAGCAAATCTGAGGTTGTTTTGGAGAATAAAGAGAGAAATAATGATTTGTACATCATATAAATTCTTCTTCCTCTTCTTATTTTTAACTTGTATAAGTGACAAAACGAGATGATGATGTTTAGTCATGTATCCAACATGACAAATTTAAACTAATTCAGTACTTAATTCACTAATTCAGTACTAAAGAAGGTCTAAAGACTAATATAGTGTCTAGAATTGAATTTCAGAGATTAGCACAGATAATTTTGAATTTGAAATACTAAAATAATAAAAATGGTGAATTTGAAGAATCACTCGAGGAATTTTTTTTTTGGATGTGATCACTCGAGGAATTTAATCTTGTAGTTTCGGTTGGGTTTTTTTTAGCTCCGTTTGAATTAAAAAAAAGAAAGCAAATTGAGTGTTATATTCACTTATTTAGAAAAAAAAAGGTTTCATTATAGAAAGAAGTCCAACTGACCAAGTGGCTATTGACACAACGAATCCAGAAAAAACATATATTGCAGCATATCTCATTCAAGTATTCAACCCAAATTCTGACCAAAAGAAAAAAAAAATTTCAACCCAAATATATAATTTTTTAAAATATTTTTATTATCTATTTTTATTTTTTTGTTGTTGATATACTTTATAATATTTTGTTTCTCTTTGTGATAATATTAAGTTTTGTAGCAAAATGGTTTCTATATACAATAGGTGGATGTTGTTATTAGGGGTGGCAAGTGAAAAAGTCCATTCTGTCCCGTCAAAAGTCTGTTTTTTGGTAGGCTAGTTTGTCTTGCTTCGTCTAATAAGGCGGTCCTAAAATCTCACCCAATCCCATGTAACTGCGAGCTGGCGGGTTAAGTCTGTCAAAATTTCTTTTTTTTCTTACTATTAACTATTAAATAATATATATAATTTCACAATCATATTAATAAGTTTATAATTTCTAAATACATAAAAAATATATTTTTTATATTCACAAACATTAAAGTCTTTGTAATTATAAATATCTAATAAACATAATTATAAACCAAGTTTTCATCCAAAACATAATTATAAATATTCTCTCCAAAATAAAATAAAAATAATTCAAAACATAATAAATATTGTCTCCAAAGTAATATAAACATAATCCAAAACACTCAATTTTCATCTTTATATTCTTGTAAGTTGGATTTTGACAAAAAAATTACAAAAATATCCCTTACAAAAAAAATTAATTCTATTGGAAAAGCTTGCTTTATCCTGCCAAAACCCGCTATTTAAGCAATGCAAATTAGGCGAGTTTATACTCTTTGGCGGTTCCAATTTTTCAACTCGGCCCACCTTTTTGATGGATTATGTGGGCCAACCCAACCGGTTTAGACCTGTTTACCACTCCTAGTTGTTATTAATTGCAATGCGAAGGTTTTAAAATTATGTATGAATTATCTTAAACTGAGCAAAATTAAGTATTTCTCTTTTTTTTTCCGGTAACATTCCAAATTCATTTAAACGTCATGACTGTGACTTTTGGCCCTTCTTTTTCCGAAGTGAAGGATATTTTTTTTTTATTTTTTTCTACTAAAAGCGTAGTGGATAGCCATAGGATATTTTACATGTTCACATACGTTCCTTTCAATTCCCCACTAAAAATCCATCAGATATTTTGCACTCGAGAATAATAGATCAACGATCATATTATTTTTAATGTACATCTCTTTTACACTTCTTTATGATTTTTTATCAATTATTTTTAATATCAGAGAAATGTTCCACTCCCTCCAAATCTCACTGAACACTTAAATCTCAGGAACAAGAACAATCATTAATTCATTACCATACCTGTTGTAAACACCAATATTATAATGTTGCATTCTCAGTGTCACAAGCTTCTCTTCCCAAATCTCCCAGTTCCTCTCTCACTGACCCGCCAATACCAACACCATAACCACTCCCCTGTTCTTCATTTTCTGAATAGACGCAACAATAGTAATACTCTTCACGTACTCTCAGCTATTCCTCCAGAAGCTTCACCAGTGCTGATTACTCACTTAGCCCAAGAACTCACAATTACAGGCACCATTCAATTCCCTCTTTTTACAGCCACAAATGACACACTGCAGGTTGCTTCTAGTGTTCTTCTCACAGGGGCCACCACTGCCTTCTTCTTTCGCACCGTTGTGCGCCGTATCAAACGTGTCAAAGAATTGGTACTCCTCTCTTTCTCTTGAGATTTGATTCTTATTCTATATGCAACCAGTGTTTGTATTCTACTCTTCATGTTCTGCTTCATGCGGTCAGGCCTATGGGATACGTATAACATCATGTTCTTAACATTCTTTTAAAAATAAAGTAGAAATAGGTTGTTTACCATTTTTTCCGAGTAACTATAAGTTTTAACCAAAATTAATTATTTATATGTCGTGTTTTTAATGATAGGAAACTGTGGTTAATTAATTTTGGTTGAAATATTTTATTATTACATGAAAAATGATCATAGACCATTTTTTTTCGCCCTTGGTTTTACTGTTGGAAATATTTAAAGTTTGATTTTGGTACCAATAATATATGGAAGATTTTATGTACAATTTATGTTTAATTCATTTTTGTAAGAATAATTTCAAAAATTGTATACATAGGATGATTGATTAATGAATAAAAAGATCTTATCTAGTTAGTATGTTAAAACTAAGGTCCAAACAAAATCTATGCAAACGAGAATAGTTCAAAAACGGGACTTCGTTACTTTAATTATTCTTAGTGTAATTAACAAATACAAAGTGAATGATATATTTTTGGTAATCAGTTGATTAAATAAATTAATGAACATACATATTCAAGGGCTGATCTAAGGCAATATATATATATATATATATATGAAGAAAATTAAATCATGCTTTAAATTATCAAAAGATAGATGATGTTAGGCTGTTAGCTTCTAGAAATATATATGAAGATGATTATTGGTAGAGTTCATGCTTCAGTTGTCAAAGTGATAACTTTTGAGTAAAAAAGATGGTGGATTGGTGATAAATACCAATTTACTTCATCATTAAGAAATAATATTTCAAGTTATTCTATCATGTAATTGTACTTATAAATAGGTAAACCCATGCATGATGTTCTTCAAGTGAAGTTACAATAGGTGCATATAGCTTAGATTGAAAATCTTCATTATATTATGCGAATATAATTGAGTAGTTATCTGTATGTATTATGATTATGTTTCTTTTCTTGACTTAGCAATTAGTAT
Organism: Arachis stenosperma; assembly: GCF_014773155.1. NCBI lineage: Eukaryota > Viridiplantae > Streptophyta > Magnoliopsida > Fabales > Fabaceae > Arachis > Arachis stenosperma. Next base: position 36,134,772 of record NC_080379.1, on the reverse strand, counting down.
CTACAATTTATTTATAGCGATAATTTCCATTATCCAATAAATTTTAAGTTTATGAATGATCTCATTAGTATCCTTTTTTACTATTGGTGAAGAATATTTCCTATTGTGCTCCAAACTTGATATTATTTTCTGAAATGTGATTTTGGTTCCAGAAATTTAGGTCCGCTGGAGTGAATAAATCACTAAATGGGTTGAGAGCTATGCAGTCAAATTCCATTAAAGTTAAGGCTCCACCAGCACCTGATCAAGCATTGTTGGGAGCAGTTATAGCAGGTGTTATTGCTCTTATTCTCTTCAATCTGACCTCAAATGTTGACACAGCTCTAAGTCATCACACGGTTTCAAATAATTTCTCGGTTTGTGTCCCTTACTACTATTTGAAACAATACTTGACTTATTATTTCTTGTCCTGTTTTTATTTTTTGAAAGACTTGTTTTTGTTCATTCATATTTTAGTGAAACGAATAAAACTTACAAATAAATCAAAGAAACTATCTTACCAAGAGTTACACAAAAAATTAGCATATTCCAATCAAGAGAGTCTAACGGAAGAAATTTTATGTTTTCCAGGCCCGCCAAATTACAATCACCATAAGGTATGTAGTTGTTATTTCCAATCTCTCTCATATATACCTTAACACATTTTCATAACGATGCTAAAAAACAAGCTTATATTTTGTGACAGGACAATGATAACGGGTTTGTGCTACCTTGCAACATTTATCTATGGTTTCAGTTCTATTGGTCTATTGCTTTATTCTGGCCAGCTTGCCACAAATATTAGCTTTATGGGAAGGTCAGTTACCGGAAAGAAAATTGACAAGAAGAATATCACAAGTGATGATAATAAACTGAGCACCCCCAAGGAAGATCAAAGCCAAAGCAAGTCAACATAATTGAATTCGATAGTATTGAATGTGAAGATGTTATTGTGCATCTTCATCCAAGGAAACTGTCCATTAGTTGACATGTGTTACTACTTTTTTCAATGTTGTTCCCACTCTTTGGCAAAAGCTACTATTCAACCAGTAGTGTTGGATTGTTTCAATAGTTGATTAACAAAAGGTTTAGCTATAATGTAAAGAGTTCCACTATGTAAACAATAAAAAATTTGAACAACGTTAACAATGGACTGATTTTTTAACCAACTGAAAATTAAAAAAAAAGTTGTGTTAGGTAATTAATAACTTTTTTGAACAACATGAACAACCACCAATCAAATCAAAATCACACTACACTTCTAAATTACCTACCTAAATCTTAATATTAGAATAACTATCCGCATATCTAATGAAATGAACATCCGATATATCCATTGTTCACATTATTTAATATTTTCATTGTCTACCTATACTTTTTCTTAAATTAAAAAAAAGATTCCACTATGTAGACAATGAAAAATTTGAACAACGTAAACAATGGGCTGATTTTTTAGCCAGCCGAGAATTAAAAAAAGGATTATGCTAGGTAACTCTTTTAACTCTACCATTAGAAATTTTGGCTATCCCCCTCATTTTAACTCTAATTACACTTTCTTCTAATCCAAACTCCCTCTCCACTGTCGTCATCTTTCGTCGTTAGTTGTATTAAGAACAAACATTGCATTCGCATGAAGAACAAACATCTTATTTATATAAAAAACAAATATCTTATTTGCATGAAAAATAAACATTACATGCGTATATAAAATTTTCGCCGCATACCTTGTAGACATAACCTTTTAGATCCATACTGTGCGGTGTTGTGAGGTTCATGGCGAAGATGGTGGAGGAAGAAGAGAAGGAAGAAGAGAGAACCGCCATAAAATCTTGCGGTTGAAGTCCGGAGGCGAGAATAGAATGGAGATTCTACATGACTTTGAACAATGCATTTGCATCGAGGTGGTTGTTGTTGTCAACGGTGGTGGTGAGCTGTAAAAGCCGGACTGGGGTGTACGGTTGGCATGCGAATGGGCAGCGCAAAAGATGACGTACATAGTGATTGGACATTCGCGGAGATATTTGGGCAGCGTCAACGGATGGATGGGAGTGTCAGCTGGAGGCTAGGTGGCATAAGATCGAAGAGAGAAGAAGTGAAGTGGCGCTTGAGGATGACCGAAAATGGCAAATAGAGGAAGAAAGTTAAATTTAAATTGGGAGTAACTTTTAATTCTTATTTATTAAATTTTAAAATTTAAAATTAAAATAATTAATAATTTAATTTATAATATTAATTTTTTTATTCTATTAATAATATTGTTTACTCGTTTTATTCTCCATCTATACTTTTCTATAATGTAATGAATATTTTTATGAAAATTATTTTAGATATGATAGTGGGTTGGATTATGGTACCAACTTTTAGGCTACAAGACTAATTTAATGGTACGTCGAAAATATTATACATGTTTAACAACTTGTGGGCCTGGAAGGTTAGTGAACATTTATCCAATTAATTAACTTCAATATGTAATACCAAAAAAAAAATCTTCAATATGAACTACTGGATTAGGGTGGAACCAAAATGAAAGAGGAAAGCATAGTACACAGATTGAATTTCAAGTTTTTACCATAATGACAAATTTCTTGAAGGTTTAGTAACCCTGCACCCACACCCAAAGAAGATTAAAAGAAGAATATAAATGAAAAAAAAAAAAAAATACAAACATCACTTTGTCTGTCAATTAGTGGCTAATAGATATTTTGACAATTTCTTTTTAATTTTAAAATTTTAATTAAATATATAATATTTTTTTAAACTTATATTTTATATTTTTTAAATAAGTTTTTTAATTAACAATTTTAAAATATCTTTCTCAAACACATATTAACCGTTCTACTAATTCCGTAATATATAATCAAGATCAATTATTTATTTTAAAAAATTAGGACAAATTACTATATTAAGTCATAGGGAGAAAATATTTATACAGATCAGTCAAATTAAAACTTGATTCATGAATAAATCAAGAAACATTTCTATATAGTTCGAATCAACCTAATTTGAACTCTATTTACATGTAATTCGAATCATACTGATTCAAACTACACATACGCGTACACCTATTAATTCGAATCAACCTGATTCGAATTACACTCACACAGTAATTCGAATCAGGGTAATTCGAATTACACCCAAGCACGCGTCCCTAAGTAATTCGAATCTGACCGATTCGAATTACTCATTTTTTGGCTCTACTAGTAATTCGAATGTGGGTATTTCAAATTACACTTGGTCAGGTCACAATCCTTTTATAGCCGAAACAAGTGTAATTCGAAACACCCAATTCGAATTACTAGTAGAGCCAAAAAATAGTAATTTGAATCAGTCAGATTCGAATTACTTAGACATGCGTGCTTGGGTGTAATTCGAATCGATTCGAATTACTGTATGTGTGTAATTCGAATCAGATTGATTCAAATTAGTGGATGTATGCGTGTGTGTAATTCGAATCAGTATTATTCGAATTATATGAAAATACAGTTCGAATTAGGTAGATTCGAACTATATAAAAATATCTTTTAGTTGATTCATGAACCAATTTTTAATTTGACTGATTTCTGTAAATATTTTCTCCCCATAACTTAATACAGTGATTTGTCCAAAAAATTATTTATATTTTCATTTGCCGTGTTACAGTGACATGCATTACTTACTTTAGATTGAAAACATTTTTTGCCATTTTTCGTCAAATTAAGTGGAGCCTTTAATTTTAATAATAATTAATATACTATTTTTATTTTCAAAATATTTTATCTTATCATAATATCTATAGTACTTATAATCTTATATATTGAAAACAGTATCTTAATAATAATAATAATAATAATAATAATAATAATAATAATAATAATAATAAAAATTTATATATGACTATATATACATATATGTGTATAAGAATGATCAAAATATTGCAAAAAATTATTAGTATTTTAAAAATATGTAATTCTAATATCATGTTATTGAGAATGATCAAAATATTGCTAGAAATTTATTAGTATTTTGAAAAATGTGTACTTCTAAATTCGAATATCATGTTAGAGTTATTTTTGATAAGTCAGCTATCGGTGAATTAGTATTTCACAAAAAAAAAAATCAAATTTTAAATTTAAGTTAAAATCAATTTTGCACGGTCAATTAGTCATTCATTTGTATTTCGATTAAAAAAGAGTTACATTCTAATTTCATGTTAGGATCACTCATGTTCTGATAATTAGTGGCTAATAGATATTTTGACAAAAAACAATAATTTCTAATTTATTGTTAGGCTATTGTACAGCCAGTTATTAATTAATATGGGATTAGTGTTTTGATAAAAAATTTAGACTCCAATTTTATGTTAAAATTACTCTTGCATTATCAAGTAATTGTTCATTAGTGCTATGATAAAAAAAAATACTCGAATATCTTGTTAGGATTACTCTGATCTTGATCTTCCAAAATTAAAGCTGATTTATAAGTATTTTGACAAAAAAGTTATACTCTAATTTTATGATAAAATCACTTACACTACAAGTTAGTTGTTTATTGCTTTAACAAAAGATTATACTCTCATTTCGTTTAAGATCACTCTTGTTCTTCCAGTGATCAATATGTGTTTTGACCAAAAATCATTGATTTCGTGTTAGAATAATTATTGCACTACTGGCAGTACAGTTATTGGTTTATCAAGTGTTTTGATGAACATGACAGATTCTAATTTTATATTAAACTCATTCGTATACCACCAATTTTAATTTAGGTATTATTGATAACAAGTAACCCAGCATGCACGTTACTACTGTTTTAACTTTTAAGTGTTAATAATTTATTAAATCAAAATATTAAGACTATTAAAAAGGAGAAAAAAATTATACAAAATTTTTTATAATTATGTAAAAAAATACAAAATAATTATATACATAAAACAAAAAAGTTAATAAATTTTTAATTTTCAAATATAGTATTTTTGCCACAAATTAATTGTCTAATAAGAAAAAATAACAAAAAATAAAATATACAGCAAAAAATAAAGGATAGTTGTCTTACCTTCTTATTAGATCCTTAAGAAATATGTTCTTAGCAATTTAGGTTATTAGAAGAACTTTTTCTATTAGACCTTAAAAGATGTCATTGACAACTTAGATTAAAATGATAAAATTGAAAGAACTAATACTAATAATTACCTTAGATTGGATTATTTAATTTTTTTATGCAACAAGCAAACCAAATTATTCACCTCACGTACACAGAAAAAAACATAAAAGTACCCATAAAATTTATTCAAAAAAATTGCATAAAATGTCTTACAAACTTATTTAAATAAAACCCTAATTAATTATCATAGAAGTTGGTTAAATTTTTCTAGAATAAAACTATGAAATAAAAAATTAAATAAAAAATATGATTCCAAAATTAAATTAACTCTAACTAATTTAAAATAAATTTGATCTTATTAAATTAAATCTGATTTAATTTAAATATTAAACACCTAAAATATGATTATTAATTTAAAATAAATTTAATTTAAATTTTAAACATCAAAAGATATTACTAAACAAATGAAATATTTTAACAAATCCTAACAACAAACCAAATTTAAATCTAACTAAATAAATTCGAATTCAATTATGATATAATCCAATAATGTAGATGTTCCCACTTGAATGCTTGCACTTTAAATACTTTTCGAATATGAACTAAATCTAATAAGCTTAGTTAGATATGGTCTAAATTTAGTAAATTCCTCATGGTTATTTATATTCCAAAAAATTTATATTTCTTCTTCGTTAAGTTGATGCAATTATATTTGAGACGAATTTTTGGTCTTTTTGATTCTCAAAGTCAACATTTAGAATAATAAAAATGTCTTTTTAAGCACGTATTTTTTTTTTAAAATTTTTTATCCTCAAATTTACATATATATCAAAACAAAAAAAAATTAGATACACGAACACAACTGAACTATAATACTTACAAAAAAATTTAATCTCGTTAAAATTGTCACAAATAATCCCTAATACTTTTAATAGACCATCTTCTCTAGCTGTAGTTTTTCTCTAAATAAAAAAATTTCTTTTTTATCCAATGAATCCAAATCAAATCTCCTGATTCAAAGACCATGTTTAATGGATCTTTTTGGCTAATTGAATTGTGGCATTGCCTTTCTTTTTAACCATGTTATGAGTCTTTATATGTATAAGTTTAACTTTTTTAACCGTATTTTTACCATCTAAATTAATATCATTACTCAAAGATAAAAGCATTAAATCCAAAATAGTCAAATAGTTAAAATCATTCAAAGATTCATAAGGATAACAATCAACAGATTTATAAATTTCAGAGTTATAAAGAAGTTCAATGTTTGGCAAAAAATTATTTAAAATACTTTTAACATGTAAAATATAATTATCCAAATAACTAGTATAAGTTAGCACATAATCAATTTCTTTGAAAAATAACTCAATAATGTGTGTAGAATCTTTAATAGTTTGATATACAATTAAATCTGCCATTATACTAAATTTGTCTACAATAAGAATAATGATATATTTACATTTTTTTACCCTATGCAAGTCAAGTAAGAATCCATAAAAATATCCATTCAATTATGAGTAAGAATAAGCAAAGGAATGAACAGTATATTTGATGGAGCTTGAAGTTCAACTTGCCTATATAAATGCAATCAAAATAAATTCTTTCAATATCCTTACTTCTTTGAAGTCAACAAAAATATATAAATATATCTGAGATTCTTTTTATTTTGCTATGGTCATTTAAATCAATATTCTCACAAGCAATATATACAAAAAAAAAAAAATAGAATTAGTTGCATAAAAATTCTTCATATATTCAAATACTAACAAGTTAAAAGTATGAGTAGTGATTAAATCATATATTTTGAGTAATTCATGAGTAACCACGTTCTCATTATCTTGTTCAACCATATATGGAGAATAATCAAGCAGCTCAGTCTATTTTGCATGTCTCTTGTTAAAGTTCCTTTGAATTATCAAATACAAAACATACAACATGTAACACCATACTACACAAAGTTTTACGCTATAGCCATAAATCAGAGGTGGTGAGATATTACGACATCTAAAACGAAAAAGTATATACATAATATTCGAAAAAATATAATTTAACTAGAAGATTGTGAAAGAGAGAATAAAACAAAAGCAATAAATTATCATCACACACGTAAAGTAAAGATAAAAGAGTCAAAATATATATATATATATATATACGATTTAGAAGGAGATACATAGCAAACTAGTCTCGACTTGCGTAGAAATGCTGACTAAAAAGTATTACAAACCAAAAGTATACCTAAAATATAATCCTATTTTTCCAAAATAAAACTTTAAGAGAGATATACAAGTACATATTCAAAAGTAGAGAATAAATATACTAAGCACAAAATATAAAATACAAAAGGAGTCTTTGCTTTCTAAAGAAAATTTAGCACACTCAGTGAGGTGCATCACGTCCTATATCTGAAAATCAACAAAATCGGCAACGAGTGAGAATTCAAAAGATTTTCAATAGGGTAATAGTTCCAAATAGAGACGATGTAAAACTATATGAACCCGCTAGGCAATCCTAAACTCCAACATCCAAAATTCAAGCCTAGGGTTATATTAAACCAAATAGGGCTAGAATATACTAAGTTTTCAACTATACCAGTGGTCCATAACCTCGGTTCTCCACAACATATCTCAGCATCTTTCTTTTAAGTATCACAGTTGTTCAGTATTTAATTCAGTAATTAGTTTAATAGCAGCAAACACAAGTAATAAGATTCAAATACAAACAAGAACAATTATAACAAATACGACAATTAACAGTTAAACAGAGTTATTCACATGGACAATTCAAGTACAATATACACACCCAAACAATAACAGATAAATGCACATGATGTATGCATGTCCTACTGGCCATGAGCTCACGCGTCGGTTATATTACCAAAACCTGACTCAAGTAAGTGGAGTTAACCACCGTCCTTAGCTGAAGGTTCCACAAATAAATATGCAAGCGGGATTCACTATTGTCCTTGCCAATCACATTAAACCACGAGTAAGCGAGATTAACTATCATCCTTACTCGAAAAATCATGAACAAGTGGGATTAACCATCGTCCTTCCTCGGGACAAAATTCAAATCAATGTACAAGCGGGATTCACTACAGTCCTTGTCATTTCAGTTATTCAGATCTCAATCAGTCAACAGTAATGTCTTTAATAAGTTCATAATCATTAAATTCATTAGTCACAATTCTTTGCCAGTAATCAATTCCATTTAATTCACCCACATTTCTTTCAGAGCCTAAATAATAGCTATCGGACTTCATTTGGGGTTTACAGGAATTTACAAGCTTGTCGAAAAAGGCAAACAATTAAATACATAGTTTCTTCAAGAAAACAGGACCTGTGCGTGTATATACCTCTATGCGCACGCACATACTAGAAGCAATTCCCGACTCATACGTATGCATCACCCTCGTGTGTATGCATAACTTGCAAAACTTTCTTGGTGTACATATGCACACCCTTGTGCGTACGCACGAGCACTTACACTTGCCCTGATTGGTGCGCACGCAGAACCCTATGTGTGCGCATGCAAGCCAAAAATGCTAGTTTTCTGCATAATCTCAGATTTCAAATTTTTGTATTCATTTTCAAACGTTCATAACTTTCTCTATAAAATTCTATTTTCCTTCCTTCTTAGACGGTTTTAAAGATATTTTCACTAGCTTTAATTTAAGATAGATTTCATAAGAATTCAACGTTCAAGAACCAAGTTATGGCCCATCAAAATTAGTTAAAATTCTATTTTTCTCAAAAATCTACGTAATGTCATTTTAACAATTCTCTAATTTACTTCATTCCAAACCATCACAAACCATTACTAGGCACCATCAACACACAATTATGAATACTCAATCACCTTCTAATTATTCAAGCCTAATCAACCCAATTCCAACTTATATGACATAAGCCATCAAAATATCCATTCACAACAACAATCACAACTCACTAATTATCTATCCAAACTCATCATTTCAACCACAATTCACAACATATGTAAACCCCGAGTAATTAGTGAATAATTAATCAATAAATTAATTATTATTTCAAGAAATAAAAAAAATAAATTTTATAGTTTAGAATGGAAGAAATAATTAAAATATAAATTTTGACAATAACTTTAAAGGTTTTGGCCTAAAATTGAGCCGAACGAGTCAAACCAGTTGATCTGGGCCTAAAGCCTAACTTATTTAATCACCTTCCATGAGCTTTCAGCTCATTAAAAATAGATAAGGGGGAGAGAGAGAGTGCAGAATGGTGGGGAAAAAGGGGGAGACTCAAACCCTTGCCCAAATTCAATTCACCATAACTTTCAATTCGGAACTCCGATTGACGAGTCATCAGGAGCCACATGTTCGTCTCGGAATCCTCTTCGAAACAATTCTAACCATGAGGTACGACTACTGAATTTTTGCTCCCAGTTTCTCCCCCTTCAGTTTCAAAAATGTTAGGTTTTGAGAATTGAAAAATTGAATTATTTTGATGGTTTAGGTGATTTCTGGTAATGAAAATTTATCGAAATTTTGCCCAATTGCTTGTGGGTAATGGTAAGGAACTCATAACCCTTGTGAATCCTTTAATTAAATGAGATTGGATAGTGAAATTAGTGGTTGTGTAAGTAATTGTGTGAAATTAGATTGTGTAAATGTGAATTGGAACAATAATGATGATGTTGGAGGCAAATTGGATGATATCGTTGAATGTTCGTCCCTATCGTTAGAAATCCCTAACCCTCAATACCCACAACAAATTACAGAAGCGTTTCTACAGTCCATTCCAAGTTACTCAGAAGATTGGAAAAGTAGCGTACCATTTGGCCTTGCCGGCTGGCTGTGCCTTGCACCCAATATTCCATGTTGCAGTGTTGAAGCAGTTCCACGGGGAGCCTCCAATTGAGCCAGCCACGGTGCTGAATCTCCCATCATTGCTGCAACCACGTCCAGTCGCCATCCTCGATAGTCATTCCATGGCTTCTGATGAAGGTGTGCGAACTCAAGTCTCGGTGGATTGGGAAGGGGCTTCCAGGGACGAGACCATATAGGAAGACTTAGAGGAGATGACGATGTTGTTTTCTGAGATCAACCTTGAGGACAAAGTTGTATTGGAAGGTAGGCTAGTTGATAGCTCTACAATAAGCCCAATTATTGATCAGGCTACAATTGAGAAAATTGAGCCAACTCACCGCAAACCGCAGAGCCCAAACCAATGAGAACTAGAAAATTCTCATCTTGGATGAAGGATTTTGTTAGTAAGTAAGAAATAGGGTGCAAAATAGGGGATTATTTCTCAAGGTTGAGCTGGAGAATTAGTTAGAGGGATTTTATAGAAGAGAAGAAACAATTCTGTTACAGAGAGGAATGTATTGTGATATGTACTCATGGAGTACTCAACGAATTCATCCTTGACTCGAAAAGGGAATTATCTTTGACATTCTCTCTTCCATCTATTTCCATTTCCATTAAGTAACAATAATAATCTATACACTTTTCTGCTACAACTTTAATCATTACATTTCTATATTATTCAGTATTCCTTGCTATCACGAAGGGTCCAATTTGCATGTTTAAAAAATTTTTCAACTCAAACACAAATTTGAGGATCAGATTTGTATATTTAAAAAAATCACTAATCTGACCTTCAGATTTATTGTATCCACACAAAAAATATGCAAGTTTTCACATTGTTAAAAAACACCTTGGGATCACAACACTAAAATTAAAAGTCCACTACTTGCTTCTATTTAAATAAAAATATTATTTATACATTAAAACCAGTCACATATATTATTTAATTTATTTTTAATATATATTTTATATGTTATTAAAAATAGTTAATAGATAATTATGTTAATAGTTAATTTTAATATATATTTATCATGACTAATTTTAAATATTATGTTTTTCTATCATAGATTCATAACATCTAAAATGTAAGTTCTGAGTTCTGGCTGGTTGAAATTTTTATTTGTATTTCTAGAATATATCAGTTGCATAAATCGGGGATTTGCTGATATGAAAATTCTCTAAAAGTTTAGCATGTAGCCCTTAATTGCGATGCCCAGCCTGTATTTTCAAGATATTTTTATTTAACTTAAATAAATATAGTATTTACCAAAATAAATAAACGTTGAAAAAATTACTAAAATACATCCGCAGTCACATTTCGGGTATTGAAGGTCATTCTCCAAAATGACCACATCTCGGGTGCACTGACCTCTTGCTGTGATAGGGTGTCTACGAACCATATCATGGGTGCAACTGTGTTATGAACATAAGCATATCTCGGATACACTGCACCTGAGATATGCGCGTTTTTTGATTCAGCTCAGTGCATCCAATATAAGGGGAAAGTTCCAGGGTATTACCAGACTTGTCCTCTATTTGTTTACCCATTTTGGTGTATGCTTTTTTATGAAAATATTGTAATGTTGTAGATGAAAAATAGGCCCGTAACATTGAAAGTAACTAGTTATACAGAAATTATGCTTATTACACATTAAACACATTTAATAACAATCACTACATCAAAGTGACAACATTGGAACAAAAAGGCCTAAACCCTAAACTGCATGCGTCGTCATGGATCCGAGTGGGGTGCATTGGGACATCCACATCTGGTGTGGCCCTCTCCGCAGCAGAGCCCACATCTCTTCTCCGTACGCTCAATGGCATCCATCTCATTCCGGATCCGTGTGGATACCGGACTTTTCAATGCCTTCCTCCTCATGGCTGAGTTGGGCTTCAAGCGTGCACCATACCATGGAGGCTACATTTTTTCGTCTGGTATCGGCGGAAACTCCCTCTCGTATACCTTGAATACATAGTCCATCGTGTACACGGGGCCATGAAATGACCCCACTCGATACTCGCAGCTACACATGTCGCCAGGGCATGTCGACATGGGTAATGCAATAACTGGAACAGGTCGCAGTCGCATGTACGCTCAGTTAGATGAACCCAATATGAAGTTTGTGACCAACTATCCACCGGCTTCATCTCTTCCACGCTAAAAACGGATGTCCTGCAATCACAATGGTGACTCACAACATCGGCAGACTCTCTCTCTTCTTATTTATAGCTGCCAACAACTGTTGTGAGTATATCTGTCCACCCTGTAACTGAGCATGTGTTTCACGTCCTCTGCGCACGAAGAAGTGTTGCAATCTCTCATACGTTGTCTGAACAATTACTGCCATTGGAAGATTCTTCGTTCTCTTCAACACAGCATTTATACACTCCGATAGGTTCGTCGTCATGTGACCATACCGACGACCTTCGTCGCAATGTTGCTATCACAAATTCTTCCAAAAACGAAGAGCCCAATCAACCATCTCATAGGATAGTGTACCCAAAGCATTGAAGTACCAGTCGCCCCCGTACTTGCCGTACAAATGTGTTCTGTCCACTAATAAAAACGGCTTGCAATGCTTAAATGCTTCAATACATGGAGGAAATGCCTAGAAAACCTTATCAAATTGACTCCACTCTCCGTCAACTATATTCCCGTTGTAATAAAGGACAAAAATGCATTTGTGTATCGTACCTGGGAGGCACTGCTGCAAAGCTTGTAAGAGTGTTGGAATCCTATTGTATGACTCTTCCCAGTCGCCATAGAACTTAACAATCGTCTTTTTGCTTTGCCATCCACACCTTTCGATACGAGGGCTTAAAATGGTAACTCTGATGGACAGCACTTTGCAACATTGGAATACACACCGACAGATCAGTCTTTATTATAGATAACACGACCTTGCAAATCAAACCATTATCCATTTGCGCATGGTCCTAAGACATGATTAGTGCCAGACAGGTATGAGATCCACTGAACCGACGTACCTCCCTGCGAATTTTGCTCCAATATCAACATGCTAAACAGAAAACTAACTTATAGAGTCTAATGCATCCACAATATAACGTAAAATATACTAGTAATTTAAGTTCTGTCATAATGCTACACGAAAACTCCATGGACAACCATTGGTGAATGCATCGACAGTGATATTTAAGCCTATCTGACACCAGCACTCTGTACTCTACATTCCGTCGAATATTGTAGTTCTTTACCGCCATTAGAACTGCTTCTCGATTGCTGAACCTATGCCCAATTTGAAATTTCCCCCCACCATTCGTGTTGTAATCTTTCCCGTCCCCAGTGTTCAAAAGATCGTCCGGCTATATTGCATCCAAGTTCAACATGTGATAATGGCTAGGAACATCTGACAGTTGAGCAATGGCCAAAGGGGGAGACAGCAGAAACCTACCAACACTGCCATTGGGAGTCTCTGGCACAAACTCATCTTCTGACACTATGTCGCTTGACGACCCGGATCCGACAACATAGGTTGAATCGTCCTCACTGTCGGAATCGTCGGCACTATCATGAGGCTGGGCATAGTGGATCGGTGTCGCCTCGAGTGGCACGACTTTAGGAGCTGAAGGAGACGGCCCACCCCCAACAACTACATAACGGACCGTAGCATACAACTCCATCACATGTTGGGACATCAGTCGTGCATGTAGGTCGAACATTACTCTCACATGCTGATCCCCATCTATCCAGAATAACCGGTTCGTAAATTCATTGTTCGAAAGCGCATATAGAAATCTATGTGCAATCCTCCCAACCTCCTTTGATCCTACTCCTCCCATATTACTCAGCATGACCGTCTTTAGCGCATACAGGAGAAACATCTATACTATAATACACATATCCTGAATGCTGAGACCCTAATTATAATCTTGACTATATCTCGGATGCTGTTGGGGGCATTTGGATCTTTCCCCTTATCTCTGATGCACTGACTCGAATAAGAAAACGTGCATATTTCGAGTGCAGTATATCCAAGATATGCTTATGTTCATATCACAGTTGCACTTGAGATATAGTTCGCAAACACCCTATCACAGCAGTGCACCCGAGATGTGATCATTTTAAAAAAATGATTTTCAGTACCCAAAATATGACTGAGGATATATTTTGATAATTTTTTCAACGTTTATTTATTTTGGTAAATACTATATTTATTTAATTTAAACAAAAAAATCCCCATTTCCATCGTCTAGTTTTCATATTCTGTTTTGTTTGCAACGCTGGCTACACTTTTCATGCAAGAACGAAAGCCGAATTCCTATCCCCAAAATATAACCATTTCGTCATGGATTTAATTTTCGAATATTCTTCGTCAGCACGCCTTGAAATGATGATTCGTTCAATTCAGCACAGAGCATCATTAAAAGCTGGAACTAAACTCTCATTTGGTAAACGTAGTTTTTCTTTTAGAGCTTCAATAGGTAAACTTTAGTCATGTGTGATTGCTGCCATGAAACTGGTATTCTGTACATTGTTAAACCTTCAGTCTGTTGTGACCAAACTTCTGTGACAATTTCATTAACATCCTCTAACTCACACCATCTCTCAGGTCACACCACCTCCGGGTAGCTAACACTCACTCTCTAAGTGATAGACAGTGGTATTTGAATGAGTACTTATCCATTCTCTAGAGACTAATCCTCCAATCTAACCTTTCCCTTATTAGTTTCCCATCATAAGATCTATCACCCTAAGTAAACTGACTAGCTACCAATAAAGCCCAGGTAAAAAAAACTACAATATTCAATAAATTAGCAAAAGAGAGACAGAATTTGGTGTCGTGGTTCTACCTCCATGTTTTTTGGGGAATGATTTGAAAAGCAATATTCTTAGGAAGGAGGTGGAAAAAAATTACAAAAATCACAGATTGACAAAAATGGCAGAGAAAGGAGAAGAGAGAAAGTTTTGCAATAATATACAGATCATAACAATTACATTATTTTGTTGACGTAGAGAGATTGGAAAAAAAAAAAAAGAAAAGAAAAGAAAGCAAAGGAAAAGAAAAATTGAGATCAAAATCCAACCCCCGCTGCGCCGCCAACTCCAACCGGTGCTGGAGGATGTGGCTCCGTCAGCTTCCTATTGTTCCACGAACACGCTTCCGGAGCTAGCTTAGCCGCTGACCTTCTCGGCTCCGACTTGCACCGCTTTAGAGCCGAACCCTCTCCTGCATTTGTCCCTACCGCCGACGCCACAGCGGCGGCCGGAAACGAGAACGATGACCTCCCCGGTTGCACCTGCTGCGGCTGAACAGCCGCCGTCGGCGGAGGCGGCGGCTTGTTGTCCACGGCGGCCATCCGCTTCTTGTGTTGACGATCTCCTCCACTGGATTTCGCCGCTGGCCTCGGCGGCAGCCACCGTACGAAGTCGGCGGTACAGATCCACGTCTCCCTGGAAACCTCCATTGACAGCTTGGGTTCGCACATCATCAAAAGCAAGCATTCTGGTAATGCTCCACTTTCTCTCTCCTTTGACCTATTTTCTTCTTCCACGGGTTTCTCCTCTGAAGTCATTTTCACTGTTGACCCTTTGGCATCATCAATTCCTGAAGGTGCAGAGTGTGCAGTAGTTGAAGAAAGCTCAGATCTCTGTGCGACGTCGTTTTCCTCACCATAATTAGTCACTTCTCCAATAGCTTCCTCTTCTTTTTCAACATCTCCTTTCGCTTCTTCGATGACCACTTGATTGCCTTCATTATTTGCTGCCTCTGTTTCTTCTTTACTAACAAAAGCAAGTGTACTTTTTCCACTCTCATCATGAATCGCAACATTGTAATTCTTTTCCACTTCCTTGTTAGAGTCCTCTTCCATTTGCATTTGGGCCTCTTCAGCTTCTCTTTCTTCTTGTGTTGCCTGAACACTTGGCTCCCAAAACCTGTTAGCGAGGGCAGCCATTTTGACAGGGTCAGATCTGCACCTCATCAACAACAGAGCATTCTTTGGAGGGATGCATATGCTAACTCTAGCTTTCTCTTCCTCCTCACTCTTGAGATTGTCTATATCGATGTCAATGTCTTCAAACACGTGCCTCCTCCTTCTGTTGCTTCTCTCAGGGCTGTTATTGTTGTCTCCTTGGGTTTCATCTTCTTCACTACCTCCCATTATAAGTTCAATCTCCCTTCCCTTATGGGGATCACTCCCTTCTTGAAGAGTCACCAGCCAACTTCCAACTGCTGCCCCTTCTTCTTCTGCCTTGGCCGAATGTTTTTCCCTCCCGCAAGAAGACCTGCAACTGAAGAAGCAGCTGAATTCAGAACCAAACGCTCTCAGAGCTTCGCATATTGCTGAAGGAACGTGAACCCATCGTTGGTTCCGTTGAGACAAACACTCCTGCTGTAAGCTCTGACTTCTTTGCGACTTCTGTCGGTTGAGATCTCCACCGTGAAAGCTTTGTTCGCCTCTGCTCCTGAAGCTCGCTTCTCCTCCTCCGCCTCCTCTTCTCTTAGATCTCCCTCTCATCTTCTTCCCCTGTTTCAACACTCTCACTTGTCCAATGCATGTGACCTTCGGGGATGAAGGCTCTGGGTTTACGTATCCCGGTCCTCGCTTTCTACCACCGGATCGGAACATCGCTGGGTTCGGTGAGGCCTGGCTGCCGCCGCCACCACCTTTGGTGCTGCCACTGCTTGCTAGCTTTCTCGTTAAGTGAGGTGCGTCTTTGCTATGGCTTGGGCTGAGAATGGATTTTGAAGAGAGCTTCATAGATTTGGAATAAAATGATGAGAGGAGAATGGAGCTAGATGATGTGATCCGGTTTCGGGTGCTGTATCTTGATTCTTGAAGCTACTTGTGGTGCATTGGGGTATGGGTGGGGTTCTCTATGGCCATTGTGGTTTTTCTTCTTGGCTTTCTAGTTTCAACGAATGCAGTCAACTATGAAATGTGGACATTGAAAGTGGAGTGCGTGAATGATAGACGGGAACGAGTTTTGTTGGGGGATCCTAAGCTCGCTAGCTAGGTCATCACTCACTCAGTCAATAAGGCTTTGAACAGAAAAGAAAACTGACAAATGAATGAAAGCCTTTGCTTAGTTGTAGGGCATCATTTGATAGAGAGAGAGAGAGTGATGAGAGAACAGCTGAATGGAACATGACAAAATACTGTCTGTTGTTTTTTATTTTAAAATTTTGAAACTCCACTGTAAAATATATCACTGTATCAGTGCATTAACGTGTTGTGTCTCCTTTGTGTCTCTCAACGTTTTCATGTTCAAAGTATATTAATCAAAGAAGATACATGTTCATGTGCAAAAATCATTTTCATTTTTCCAATGCAACTAAAACTAAGGAGAGGGAGAAAGAAAAGAATTGGACTAATGCTTGCTCTAAACATCACAAGAGAAGTCATGAATTGTTTTAGTCTAAGGTTTTTTATAAATTAAATGTGTTAAATTAATTATTTAACATAAGTTAAATTAATTTCTTAAAAAACTAAAAAAAAATTAATTTAACTTATATTTTTCAGTTATAAGAATTATTTTGATAAATGCAAACTCATAGACATCAAATAGTTTACTCACATAATAACCTAGAAAAGATTCTATTATAAATACAGCACACTAACAGAAATATGTTTTTTTTTTTTTTTGTATGTGTAATTTAATGTGATTGTAATTTTTAAAAACTTCATGCCAAAATATATATGTACGAAGAAAGTAGGGTCTGGGAACTGCTTACTGGTCATCACAGCTGGTAAATAATTGTTTGCATGTCAAATAACAATAATACCCTTGCTTTAGAGAAACCATGATACATATGCTTGACATTGAAGTATCCAAATCCCGAAGTTCATCTTTCGTGTCTGCACAAAAGAAAGGATCATGCACCAGTGTGCACGAGTCCTATGCAGAGCATCAGATATTCAGATCAGTACTGTTGTACTGCCAGAACCAGAAGGAGAGCGGAGGTAAATTATAGATAATAAACTACTTTTTTTTTTACCATAAAAATTGAAAATATTAATAAAATTATCTATAAAACAATAAAATTTATCTTGTATTTATAAAAAATAGATTCTTACTCAAATATTAAATTTACATTGACTATTCTAAAAATTTTGCTTTTTAAAAAATTTTGCTTTTTAATTTTTAGTCCAATTTTTAATGTTATTTATAATAAATAAATGGTAATATTAACATAATATCCAGTAGATAATTATTAATTTTACACACACACACACACATATATATATATATATATATATATATATATATATATATATATGTTTTGAGTTCTCCTAGAGAGACAATGAAATATGTATATATGAATTTTTTATTAGGCTCAATTAAAATTAAAAGAGAAAATTAATCATAATTTTATTATGGCTATTTAGTTTAACACACCACTAAATTTATGCTATTTCCACTTTTTGTCCAAATCTCCAATATTTTTTTTGCCGTTTCTCCTCCCCCACCAAAACACTCCCAAATCGTTGCAGAGACCCGCTACGGCGCTAAAACCCTGAGTCCCAAAACCTGCAATCTAGGAAGGTCACCAGTGAACGCAAGCGACCTCTTCGTTGCCTTCAAGTACGGCGCCGTCGCTGAACATCCTGTCGTCACTGCAATCGAGCCGCTGGGGGAGACGTCACCGACCAGAACTGCCGCCAGGGAGCTCTCACCGCCGATTGAGCATCTGCAGCGTACTCCTCGCGCGGGCCCCGTCATCTCCGAGCAGCAGAGCATCCGACCTTGAAGAAATAGCCGCCAGCTAGTCAACAGTTCAGCGGAAAATCAACGAACATCATGACCGGAAGAATCCTAACCATCCAAGGTAAGTGGGTGAAGTTGTTCAATTTTTGGTTGGTAATCGCTGTTACATGTTTGAATGTAGATAGATTTTGTTGATGATATGTGTGATTAACCATGGTGAAAAAGCAGTAAGAGCTATTTTTGTAGTTAGTTTAGGTTGTTGCAATTCATGATGATTTTATTTTAGTGTGGGAAAGGTCGGAAAAATTTGGAATCGTGTTTATATAGGAGTAAAATTTAAAAATTTTTTGTATGTTCCCGTGTGGACCATGTGCATGCAACGTGACATATACTGGCTGACCATCTTTGAAATTTGGTTGATATTTGTTGGATGTTTACTTTAGTAGGATATTGGATTATTTTTTAGAATAAGTGTGATATTGTTAAATTCCGATATTAAACTCGAAGAAGATGTGCAAATTTTAGTTTTTCAGAAAGTTATTCATGTTTACCGGCAATTCACTTGGGGAATTGATCAAGCATTGATGAGAAGCGGAAAAAGTACAACTGTGAATGATATAGAGAATTATGTATTGGATCTTTTTGCAGGTTCACCAAAGTCTTTGCATTATTTTTCATCTTCAGCATAGAAACTAAAAAGGGATAAGAGTGTTTGATGAAATTTTTTTTATTCATTTTTTTGTTGGCTTAGTTTTAGCAATTGAGAATGCCATTTACAAAATTTTAGTTTTCTTACACCATTGACATTAAATAAAATTAATGTGGTTCACCTTGTTACTCACTTTGGATGAACATTCATGTGTGATCTTATTACATAATGACTTTGGTAGAATTTTTTCTAATGGATTTCTATCGATTGTCGACCTTTATTTTTATGAAACAGGTTGAATGTTTAAGATCAATTAGTCCATAAAATAATTGAGTGATCGTCTTTGAATTTTTTATGTAACTATATATATTATTAGAGCATTTTTTATTGTTAAATGTTCCTGGAATTGATTTTGAAAGCATCTTAGATTGTTGCTGGAATTGAGGGTAGAAAGAGAGTCGAGTGTTAGAAATGAGGGGATTTTATTTTATTTCTTTTCCTTTAATTAATTAGTAATTGCAATAATGCAGCTAGTTGAAAATAGTAACTACACCAGACTTTGCAAAGACAAACCAATCTCTAAACCGGCCGAAGACAAACTCAGATGGGTAAAAAGGTAACCCATTGATTACATGAATAAATGAACATATCTGGCTATTTTTTATGACGTTCTGCTGATCCATTTTTGTTTTGCTTAACAGAAACTAGTTGAGATGCGTTGCTCACCTTGCTATATTAACAACTTATTTACCCACTTGGAACGACATAATGAGCAAGCTAAGTTGGCCGAGATTGAGGCCATTGGATTTGATCCCTTGCGCCAGGTACCACAATGGCATGTGAAGCAGAGCATCAAAGGAGGGATTTTTTTTTCGACATTAAATGAATTTATTGGTTATGTTACCTTCAAAGGATCTATGATTTTTTGTAGCTTAGATCCCCGGAGTTATCAAAGTTGTATAGTTAAAGTAGTCATATTTCCGTATATGTGGAATAGGTGAAGAATAACCATCCACAAATATAACTAAACTAAACATCCTATACTTTATTGTAATGAACATCCAGTGTATACAAGGTCAAAATTAAAACATAAAAACCAATTGCTACATACACAAATATCCACGAATAATCGTCTATGCTTAGATTGAAAAAATAAAAATCCGATCACGTACACCTACCATATTATAATTATTTTAATTGCTGCTGAATGCTTATGGATTTATTTGTCACATTAGAATGATATGATGATATGCTTAGGAATTTATTTGTCACTTAGAATGACATGATTCCAGGAGGAATTTTTTTGTTATACATTAAAAGAACTTATTGGTTATGTTACCTTAAAAGGATCTATGTTTTTTGCAACTTATATTCCCGAAGTTATCAAAGTTGTTTACTAAAGTAGCCATATCTGCGCATATTGAAATAGGTGACCAATAACCATCCACAAGTAGCTATACATCCTGTACTTTACTATAATGAACATCCAACGTAACTTGGTCAAAATTAAACATAACAACAAATCGCTGTACACACAATTACCCACGGATAACCATCCATGCTTAGAGTGAAAATGAACATTCGTATACTCGTTATGCATTCAACTCATTGGAATAAATAACACAAAAGGGTTCATTCGGGTCACATTAACATGCTTCCTGTAAATTATTCAATCTCATTCTTGGATCAACTGCATATGTGAAACCCATGAAACCAGCTTCTTCTACTAATCTTGATAAAAAAATGAATGCTAATCGGAACCCTATAAATATGTAGATTACTAATAAACGCAAGATCCAAACCTCGTAACCAAGATCCATCTCTTCACTTCCAACCTCAGTAACATCCAATAGCGGCATGGCCTATAATCACGAAATAAACACCCAAATCAAATTCATGAAAACTATTTAGATAATCAATTAGTAAATGAGATGCACAAAAATCCTTCCCAAATTCCATAGAGAAAGATACAAAAATATAACTGAATCACATCATCCTACCCATATTAACTTGGAAAAAATGCATTAGTATCACCTATTGATAGTAACTAAATTACTTATTTTATTTCACCTGTCAAATAAGCATTTTAACTACTACTATTCTCTGTGCTACATCACACTGTGCACCACCGATATCAAAAAGCAACACATATAACCACCATGCACTTATTTCATTACTCAGTTTCAGAATCCAAAGTCACTATAGTTGCATTTTTAATGCATAGGCCATCTATGATATATACTCATACATATATTCCTAATCTAAATATGCATGCCTCTTTTTATTCTATTTAGCATTGATTTTGTTCAAACTATTAACAATAACAATGCAGTTAGTTTTATTTTATATTATTTTACAATATGCCACGTTAATAATATTATTCTCTAGGCATCAAGCACATTATAGGTGATTACTTCTAAACTAGCCACTTGTCCAATGTACCAATTACATTGCTTATATATGCTGGTTTAAATTTGCATATTTAAATTGATACATTCATATAGGATACTACACAAAAAGAAATATTTTCATCATAGGTAAAATTCACATTCCATGACTAATTAGCGCACTGATATCCTCCATACATAGATGCGCACCATGAATTTAAATCTACCACAAGTATGGTTAATTAAAGAATATTCATGATTCATCGAAGTAAGCAATTAACATAAAATACCGGAAACACTCCACCTACACTAACGATGAACATTTAAATCTTATAGAAATGACCATCCATGGTGAACAATTCTACAAACCATTCTCACCTTATTAGACTGCTGACCGTCGGCGCCAAAATGGTCGGGAGCATCCTCATGTGGCTTCGATGAATTGTGATCAGCAATAGATGATGGAACATGACACGAAAACTGCACAACATTGCACGCTATTCACAAACTACCATGCGGTAGTGGACGTATCAAAGGAGAGACACTCGTGACTCCTTTATCTTGTACCGTCAATAAACAGAGGAAGCCACATGCCGGCTGCAACGGAGTTGTTGCGGGTGGACTTGATGCGGTGCTGCCAGAAGGAGCCATACGCTTGGATTGCACTTTTGGGCGTTCACCGGTGCGGACTTCGACGTCTTCGGGAGCGACTTCCGGTGATAACACACGAGACAAGGAGAATATGAGATACCACCGTCGACGAGAGGGTCTGCGTTTTTAGGTCTGTCCTCGCTGTTCATAGAGAGATGATCGTGATTTATGTTTTCAAATAACTGAATCCTATTTTTTTAAAAAATTCAAATTAGCAAATCTTCATAATTAATGATTATACCCATAATTTAATTTTAATTTCAATTAAACCCCATTGTATGCATTGTACAATAAGAGCATTGGCTCTTCATACTTTTCCAATTTTTATTTAGTGTTAGTGTGATAATAATTTAATTAAGCAATGCTAATAGTTAAATTAATAGAGTTTAGTTTGTGGATAATTTAATTAATTATTTTAGATTGTATGAAAATAAAAATTAGAATTCTTAGTTTAATGTATAAACTATACTTGTATGTAATAGAATAGATAACAATTTGAACTAATTATTGCTATAATCTTAACAATTAAGTTATTGGAGATAATTATTATTTAGGTTCTATATCAAAATATAATTAATTATGTGTGTTTTGTGTATGGATGTGTGTAGGATAAACCTATTAATTAAATACATTTGTTAGTAAGTGTTATTAGAAATAAGATTAATATGTTCGTTTGGATATTGTTGATAATTGAATTAGCTATAATGATTATCAAGTAAAAATTGGTTCAGTGGGTAATTTTATTACTTATGCAAAAAAGTTTAGTAGAGATGTTAAATTGTTTTTTGTTGACGTTCGAATAAATTTAATGTTAATTATAAGTGTTTTAACTTATATATGATTAATTAAATGATACAACTTGAGTTATTATTTGTCCGTATTTTGTAGGGTACATGAACTTTGAGGTATGTTCATATGAATCTACTGGACTCATACAATCCGATTATCGAGTCTCTTTTGTGGGCTACTGAATTTTATCACGTATCCCAAGTTGGAGTGATATAAGGTCAATTGACTTTGGTAACAATTCTAGTAGAGAGATGCCACCCAAATACTCATACCTTCCATCTTCCGACTGGTGAGTGTGCTATTATGTTAGAAGATATGGCTCTAATCCTAGGTATTCCGATAAATGGTCTTTGCGTGACAGGAACAATCATGACTAGTTAGTAGGCCATAGAAGCTAAATGCTTACATCAATTTGGAGTTGCACCTAAGATCAGTGATTGCAGAGAAAGTTATATCAAGATGACTTGGATTAGAAATGTGAAAGACGGATTATATCTAAAGGATCGAGTTGCCATAGAGAAATATATGAAATGCCATATATTGTTGTTTGGGTCAATCTTATTTGTTGATAAGTTTGGGTCAACGGTTCACTAGAAATTTATACTACTACTTCACGACTTTTCTTGGATTCATGAAATCAGCTGGGGATGGACATCCCTAGCACACTTGTACATAACATTTTGTAAAGCATCTTATTTTGACTGTAAGGAGATTGACGGTCCCCTGACATTATTATATATCTAAGCTTGGATTCATATGTCATTTCTTGTCCCAATTCTTGGTGCCCCACGACATTTTCTACTTACTAACCGATAACAATAATTGTTAGATGACTTTATATAATGTTTTACTTTGAATTTTAATATCTACTTAGAATGTTTAGTAATAAAAAAATTATCACAGATAGCGTAACTGGGAGCATGCTCAGCCATATAGATATCATATTGTTGATCACTTTAGGGGATTATTAGATTAAGTTCAGGAAGGCTAGGTACAATTTATCCATTGATATGGAAACATCTCGAGATATAATGTATGTTGATGCCTTCATATTATCTGGTGAATAATTATCTATTTTTTTGTTTCTATCCAGTTTCTTTGGAAAGCTTACGTTGTTTATCAAATAGAGCCAGATGCCATCCCAAAAGATATCTGTCATCATGCAACAGTACCAATGATGTCGTTTGAGACTCTTGAAAGGCATTCAACCCACATCAGGAGAGGTGTCTGGATGGCCAACATGGTGAGGTTTTGACCAGATCTAAAAACTTGAATTGGTATGCCACACATAGGTTTTGGATAATGTAATTGACTAACCGATACAGTCATGTCCTAATAGAGGAGCATGTGCCTTTGCATCATCCACTAGATCTTTACATGTATCGGTATTGAGAAGAATATAAGACTCATTTGTACTTGTCTGATCTGCTCTTGCACAAAAATCAAGAGGGCGATGTTGTCCCAAATCAGCCACGTCATCCAGAGCCGCAACCATCATTACAATCGCAACAACCCCCAGAGCCACCAACACTACATGAGCAACCTCAATAGTCTTTAAATGCATATGTTCCTCATACCTATTTCACATCAACTTTTACACCGTCATTTTAACTACATCAACAAGATTGGGATGTATTGCACTTTAAACTGGAGACTAAGCATAATTCAGCCAACTGCTTGGACTCATGGTGACAGAAGTGGGTCAATCACAGTCATGTAACCTGAGCGAAGTACCCCCACCTAAGTTGGTGCACGAGAATGTGCTGACCCAAGGAAGGAGGTCATTGGATTCGAGAATTCACCATAATCAGAACGATGTTGATGTTGGTATCAACTGCAAACTCCAAGCCACTGGCATCTCACGCACCTCAAAGACTTTATTTTGCCTATCGAAGCAATAATTAATCTGAATATTTCTGGCTGCATGTTAATTTGCATGCAATTTGGAGGTCACAAGCTTAGAGAACACATAACCGGCATTAATTCGAGCTTTAGCTTCAGCCCTTTTCCTGGTGAACAACGCATTAAGACTGTAAAATGTTGCTTTTACAAGTGCAGTGACTAGGAGATTAGGCGCCCTCTTTAAAACCGAGTTGATGCACTCAACTAAATTTGTGGTCATGTGACCCCATCGATATCCATCATCAAATGCCAAAGCATACTATTCACGTGTAATTCTGTCCAATGAACTTGTATACACCTTATCCTGCTCGCGTAAACTCTAGTGATGCAACTGGTGTTTGCGCATTGTCTTAGAATACTCGGCGATAAGGAAAAAACAAGATACAACCATTACGATGATGGTAACTATAACAATTAAACTTTTGAGTGTTTTTAGTTACCTATGTTGACGATAAGCTTTTGGAGATATTGTGCCTTGAATTTTTTTAAGAAGTTGGATTCTATATGCATGACGCAAAATATATGGAAAGCTCTCGAAGGCAACCAATGTAACACCCTAACACACAGAGCTTTACGCTTAAGCCATAAATTAGGAGTGATAAGGTATTATGACCTCTAAAGAGACATATATATATATATATATATATATGAAGGATAGTTTAACTAGGAGCTTTGAACAAAGAGGTAAGCAAAACAAAATAGAAATTGCCAAAACATAACCAAAAGATAAATCTAAACCCTGTTTACTCCAATCAACTTCTAAGAGGGACAATACAAGTTAATATGCAAAAGTGGAGAATATATATACATATCTATAAACTAAGTACAAAATGCAATTTCCAAAAGTAAATCTTTGCTTCCAAAAGAGCATCCAGCATGCTCAGCGAGGTGCATCACGCTCTATATCTGAAAAACAACAAATTTTCGAGACGGCTGAGAACCAAACGGTTTCCAGCAGGGTAAAAGTTTTAAATAGAGACGATGTAAATGTTACACGAACCCATTAGATAATCCTAAACTCCGATGACCCAGATCCAAACATAGAGTTCTTACTAAACTAGAAAAATGGCAATCTACTTAAGGGATTCTAGTCTATCTCTTCATTCACAGTTTTTTGCAAACCTCCCAAACACCACTTTAGGAACAACCCTCAGCGTCACCTCTACCAATACAAGGGATCTCTCAAATTTCAAACAGAAATAAAGCAATACAAAGAATACATAAGTAAAGAAAACAGATAAAGCATTTAAGTTAAGTAGCATATAGATACAATCAATCAATAAGGCAAACCAAAACACAAGGTACACACTCAATCAAAACATAAAAATGCAATTGATGTATCTGTCCTATGGCCAATGAGCTCATCTGTGGGTTATACATCCAAACTCCACATGTCCAATAGCGAACCCTGGATGTAACACCCTAACTACCAAAGCTCACGCTTCCGGCTGCGCAACTCTGATAGCTCGGACATCACGACGACACTTATACTATTTAATACTAAAATATGAGCCTGTTTAAAAACTTTAAACCGCAATACCATTCCCAAAAAAGTACTTTCGCCATACAACGTACGTCCATACATACCATACAACTTACAGAAACTCATAAAGAGTACATCCATATATATATATATATATATATATATATATATATATATATATATATATACATACATATATATAAGTAATATTACAAACATTATCCAGTACAATTCCTATCCCTCTCACAGAATATATCAAGATAAAGGCGAGGGTACAAAAATAATAATCTAAAGCAATACAGAGCATCTCAATAGCAAATAATTAAAACTCTTCATAACTTCTGCGCCCAAATCCTGAAAGGGGAAAAATGTAGGGGGTGAGAACATCATCCTCGAAAGGGTTCTCAGTAGAGGGTTTTTGGAAATTACTGTAATAGAATACATGAAGATAAACCGTACCAGTGATTAATAACCATCTTATGCCTCTTTTCAAAAACAACAGTTTACAATAAAAGTAAAGTCAGAAATCTTTTTTGAAAGAGGAACTGTTCAATTCTCAAAACATCAAAGCATTTCAAAAAGGTCTATCTATACTGAACCAAAACAACCTTTCATATCTCATTCCAAACCAGAACCACAAAACCGAAATCAACCATCGGTCCATCTCATTCAACCACGGCCCTAGGCCCAAACAATCCAACCACAACCAATCCACCATAATCCAACAGAGTTCCAGATGCAAACACAAGTAGGAAGATGCAAACACAAACAAACAGTTATTGCAAGTAGAACAATTAGCAGTTAATCACATAGGCAAACCAAGTACAATATGCATACCCAAACAATGTCACATAGATGCATATGATGCATGCCTGTCCCTAGTGGCTGATGATATCATCTGTCGGTTATAAAGCCAACCCGACAAGTCCTGGTAGCTAACCGTTGGACTGTCCCTCTGTCGCGCATCCCCAACTCGAGTTATACTCATCATAAACTTGATCATAAACATGATCCATATCCATCACCCTCACTGGTGAATATTTCGGGGGCGAGCTCATCCGGGACTTTCACAGTGCCGGGCCACACTTACGACATAGGGTCAACAGAGTATCAAGTCTCAACCTGGAGCACGTGGTGGCTAGCCACTGCTACTACCCAGGGAAACTCGTATCTCAGATAGCGGAAGTGCAAATCACAATTATCAATAATTCAGCATATACATGCATTTATTCTCATCCGTGGATCAACATCCATCTCAGCCATCCGGCTCACGGTTCAGTCCAGAACCAGCCAATATTCATAGCATACACAGCCATTCCGGCTCACGGTTCAATCCAGAACCAGCCAATATTCATAATCATACACAGCCATTCTGGCTCACAACAAAACAGCACTTCCACATTCAAAATCATCAAATTCATGAAATCGGCATTTAAGCCATAAATTATTTTCTCTATTCATTTCACTTTGAAATCAAGTTTCGACTCTTTTCAGCCTTGGCTTTAGAAATCTCGTCTCTCAAATCAACTCAGGCTCATGAGCCAAATTTACTCAAAGTGAGTTCCCTTTTTAAAACAAAGCCACTGTCGGCATTCTCTTTCCAAAACTTCCAAACCATGGCAAGTTAAGGATTTATTTCAAAGCATTCAAAATCATCCATCCAACAATGGGATTTATAACAAAAGTTTCTCGGCAGAGTCCCAAGTCTTTAGGAGAGAATAATAAAACTCAGTTTGCCAAATTCATTTAAAATCATTAAAACCTTGGCTTCCTGGTTTGAGTAATAAAATAGGATTTAAGCCAAACCGAGTCGCGTGATCATTCACTTCTTTCAAAGACTTTTTTCTTTACTTAAACAAAAACTAGCTTCAGCCCCATGAGGGATTCTAAAGCGTTTCAACTGCTCAGGAACTATTTTAGTCTTGCAAAATTCAGAACTCAAGGAGTACTTAAAGCCTTTCCCAAAACACTTTAAAATGAGACTTGTCAATAGACACTCGGGTCCTTTCAAAACCATTGAAAATTCTTTAATTTAAAACCCCAAGTCAAATTCAAAGACATAAACCTCTTTCACATTCCAACGGCCTTAAAGCATAAGTTTCATTTAAATAACTTGTTCACAAATTAAATGTAATACCTTTCTTGAGAAATAAGACTAAATCACAACTTCCTTTTTAATAACTCATTTCAAAAGCATGAATCACCCTTTGCTTGATAATTCAAATAGAATAGTAAAAGTCTTTAACTCCTCATTATTCCAGACAATATTTCAATAAAGACTCGGATTTTATAAAAATTTCGGCAGCATCTCCCCTAAAACTTGGACTTTTGCCACCCGGTTCGGGTCCCAACTAAACCATTTCTCATTCCTTTTCAACAGCTCAAAACCAGAAATCAATTTAAAGCAAGCTAAATCCAACAATCGCCTCAGTGGCGTATCTCAAGGATACCATTTCAAAATTAACTCAATATCAATCGATATAACTCATTTCCAAAGCTTTAAAGAAACGGTTCAATAACAAATCATTTGTCCAAAACCAAATCAATTAAAATAAACCAGGCTGAATTCAAAAGTGCATTCGACTTTTCACATCATTGAAATAATTGACTCAATTCAAACCAATCCTCAATGGTTTAAACTCAGATTTCAAATCTTTAAAGAATCAACTTCAAAACATTATATTTCACAAAGCCGCACAACAACTCAGCCAAACCAACATCCATAATCATTCAAGTCAATCAAATAATACATAAGGTAGATACAATCACCAAATACACAATATCTCACATCAGTATCCATATGTAATAATTCCAATACACAAAACATAGTTTTTGGAAAGCGCCCCTACCTCAAAACGCAATTTCATAGCCCAAACGCGTCACATAATCCTTTCCGCCTCGACCCGACATCAACAATCAAAATCCCAGCAGCCAAAACCTCGGTTCCAAGCCACTTTCGCAACAGTCTCAACACTCTAATCGCAACATACAACAACCGAAACTCAATCTTATAGCCATTAACGCCACAAACCTCAGCGTGAGATAACAGAATACTAGTGAAAGGACTTTCAAATTGAAATGCTTATCGAACCGAAGGAGGAACGGCTGAACCGACACAGCACCAGTCTCCGAACCAGTCCGGCGGCAACCCGGTTGTCAGCCCCAAGCAGCTGCAGCGATCTGAACCACACGCAGCGACGGTGAAGTTCCAGAAAACTCAATAGAAGGAAAACTCAACTTAAAAGCCTTACCGGCAGTGGAGCTCGGTGGCGGCAGCGGCGTTCCCGGCGGCTGAGGCTCGGCCAGAAGCTCCGGCGACCATGGCGTCAGTTCCGACGGAGACGGTAGTGAGAGACGGAACTGGCGAGCCCTCCTCTTCCAGCGGCGGTGCTGCGGCAAGGAGCACAGCGGTGGCGTATGAACCGGCGACGGCAGAAACGTGACGGCTCTCCCTCACGGCGCGTCTCCCTCTCGCGCAACTGGCGACGGCGTAGGCTAGAGATGACGGCGCGGTGAACAGTGGCGGCGGCGATGCCAGGCTCTCCTCCGACGACGCCCTTCGCTCACTGTGCTCTTGGATCTCACTCTCTCTTCTGTCAACGGCGGCGGCGACGAAGGAACGGCGATGGCGTGAAGAACGGCACCGGGAGGATGCAACGGGTGGCTGTGGAACGCAGCTCGTTGTGAGGTGCGGTGAGGACGATTGGCGGCGACACGGCTCCCCACGCGCAGCGATCTGGCGACGTGACGTGATGGCAGCTCGCATGGAAGACAGCGACGCGACGGCGGTGGTGAAGCCTGACGCGTCGGCGCAGTTCTCCTCCCTCCCCTTGTCTTCTTCTCCTGACGCGTCACAGACTCCCTCTCCCTCCTCTGCTTCTGTTTTTCTCTTTCATGGAAATAAAAGGAAACTGCAAGTATTGCCGCTGCTGTTAGAAGGGAAGGCTGCAGCAACTATGGGGAAACCGGGTCGGGTTAGGTTTTTTGGGTTAGGGTTTTATTTTCAAAAATTAGGGTTAGGGGCATTTTTGTAATTTTACTTAAAAATAGGTATAATATAGTAATTAGAAATAAATTCTAATTCAACAATAATAGTGTATAAAAATACTATTTGCTCATCAATTTTTTACAAATTACTTTCAATAAAATGCCCAAATCAAATAATTAGAAATAATATACTTAATTTCTTCATTTTCCAAAATAGCAGTAATAATATTTAAAATATTACTTATCTAATCCAAATCATATAAAATCCTTATTATTTTATAACTATCAACTTTATACTTTAAATATAGAAAATAATCCAATAATTATAAAATTGGATAATAACCATAACTTGTCTCAAATCCAATAAATCAAAACTTGCCTTAATTATCTATAATAAAATAATCTCTGAAATTAAGGCTATAAATAATTGTAGGATTTGAGACTTGCTCATAATAAGACTTTTCAAAGATTCTGGGTCTTACACTGGACAGTCCCTGCAAGCGCGCATCCACAAGCTCATACTCTTATTCATATTTATTTATCAATAGCATTGGAAAAATCATCCAATAAGGTATAAGTGTCCGGATACATCTTGCGACGGAAGGTCAATAGAATCTCAAATCTCAACCTGGAACCAGTGGGAGCAAACCACTGCATCTACCCAGGGAGACTCATGACTCAGATATTCTAATTCATATATCATTTGGATCTTTAATCACAATTCATCATAATCATTATCGTCATCAATCATACATCCACAACTCAAACATTCATAATTATACATATGAACATCATTTCCATCCTCATCATCTCATTCAACAATATCAACTCATCGTTAAGTCAACTCTTCACTTCACAATCTCCTTCAATATTGATGAGCCGATATTTTATACGCTTTTTGGTAGTTTTCATATAGTTTTTAGCATGTTTTATTCACTTTTTGTCATATTTTTATTAATTTTTATGCAAAAATCACATTTCTGGACTTTACTATGAGTTGGTATATTTTTCTGTAATTTCAAGTATTTTTTGGCTGAAATTGAGGGACCTGAGCAAAAATCTGATTCAGAGGCTGAAAAAGGACTACAGATACTGTTGGATTCTGATCCTCCTGCACTCAAAGTGGATTTTCTGGAGCTACAGAAACCTAATTGGCACGCTCTTAATTGAGTTGGAAAGTAGACATCTTGGGCTTTCCAATAATATATAATAGTCCATACTTTGTCCAAGATTTGATGGGTCAAACTGGTGTTTAAACGCCCAGCAGAGACAATTTTCTGGCGTAAAACGCCAGAACTGGCACCAAAGCTGGAGTTAAACGCCCAAACTGGCATCCAAGCTGGCGTTTAACTCCAAAAATGGCACATGCACGTGAAAGCTAGA
Organism: Arachis stenosperma; assembly: GCF_014773155.1. Classification (NCBI taxonomy): domain Eukaryota; kingdom Viridiplantae; phylum Streptophyta; class Magnoliopsida; order Fabales; family Fabaceae; genus Arachis; species Arachis stenosperma. The sequence goes on along the minus strand of NC_080379.1, from coordinate 36,102,972 downwards.
AAGCTCAGCCCAAACACTCACCAAGTGGGCCCCGGAAGTGGATTTCTGCACTCTCTGCATCTAGTTACTCATTCTCTGTAAACCTAGGTTACTAGTTTAGTATAAAAACTACTTTTAGAGATTTATTTTAAAACCTTATGACATTTTTGACAAATCCTATTGTATCTTCTACAGTATGAACCTCTAAACCCCATAGGTGGGGGTGAGGAGCTCTGCTGTGTTTCCATGGATTAATGCAATTACTACTGTTTTTTATTCAATCACGTTTGTTTCTATTCTAAGATATTCACTCGTATTTCAACATGGAGAATGTGATGATCCGTGACACTCATAATCATTCCCCAACTTATGAACACGTGCCTGACAACCACTTTCGTTCTACATGAGCTCAACGTAGTCATTGGGCGACAGCTTGAGTGTGTATCTCTTGGATTTCTAATCCACGAATTTGGCCTGCATCTCCTGACAACAGAGCACTCAAACTCGTGATATCTGAACCTTCGTGGTAGAGGCTAGAACCAATTGGCAGCATTCCTAAGATCCGAAAAGTCTAAACCTTGTCTGTGGTATTCCGAATAAGATCTGGGATGGGATGACTGTGACGAGCTTCAAAATTGCAAATGTTGGGCACAGTGACAGTGTGCAAAAGGATAAATGTATCCTATTCCGACACAAGTGAGAACCGACAGATAATTAGCCATGCGGGAAACCGTAGAGGACATGTTTTCATTGAGAGGACGGATGGTAGCCATTGACAACGGTGATCCACCAACATATAGCCTGCCATGGAAGGGACATGCATTTTTGGAAGAAAAAGACAATAGAAAAGCAGAAATTCAGAAGATAGAGCAACTTCAAAACCTCAACCTGCTCTCTATTATTGAATAACAAGTATCATTCTTTTTATGCTCTTTTAACTTTCAAAAAAAAAATCCTTTTTATTATTAATCTCCTTACTATGAGTTACAAGATAACCATAGCTTGCTTCAAGCCAGCAATCTCTGTGGGATCGACCCTTACTCATGTAAGGTATTACTTGGACGACCCAGTGCACTTGCTGGTTAGTTGTGCGGAGTTGCAAAAGTGTGATTGTAATTTCGTGCACCAAATATCAATTTAACTCAAACAACATGTTTGCACTTATTTCAAACCCTAAAATCTAGCTATTAGACCTTAAACAGAGGTTACAGAAGTTCACAAGCTTGTCGGGAAGCCTAAACAGTTAAAAATAGGGTTTTAATGCAAAAACAGAGCATTGTGTGTATGTATAATACTGTGCGTACACACGCATCAGAAGCGTTTCACAGCTTGTGCGTACGCATGACCAGTCGTGCGTTAGCACAAATTGTAAAATCCTATTCGTCCGTATGTGTCATCCTTATGCGTATGCATGACTGTTGACACTCGTTTTGGTCAGTATGTGCGCATGATAGTGTGCGGGGCACACATACTATAATTTCTAGTTTTCTGCATCATCTCATATTTCAAATTTTTATACCCAACTTCAAACTCTCATAACTTTTTCTATAAAACTTAATTTTCCATTATTTTTAAACAATTTTAAAGCTCTCATAACCATCTTTAATTTAAGACAAATTTTACCTAATTTCGAACTCTGAGCGCCATGTTATGGCCCGTCAAAGTTGGTTAAAATTCTATTTTTACCAAATTTACCTAAACACTCATTTTGACCAATTTCTCAATTCCATTCAATTCAAACCACTTACTTACCATTTCTAAGCCTTCCAAATATTCAATCATTCACTTTTAATTATTCCAAACCTACCCAAACTAATTCCAATTCATTTAGCATATCTCACCAACTATATCCAATTTCATAAAATCAAGTCATACATATCTATACACATATATACTCAACTAATCACAACAATATCCAAATTCATTCAATCATATCCTAGGGGAAATTCGCCAATGTAATCACATAATTTTACATAATGCCTACTTGAAAATAAAACTCGTACCTCAATGACGACGGTTTTTCCCCAACTTGTATTTCTTTCGGCAAACCCAACGTCCATGAAAGCCTCACCACTTTAATTCTGCAACTCAACTATGCACCAAACCATGCCAAGCAAGTTCCAATCAAGCTATTCAATCTAATATTTCACCAATTTCATACATAATCACAATCCTCAATACCTAACCTTCATGAAATTGAAAAATTCAAAGAGGGTAAGAGTTTCTCACCTATACTCACTGATCATATGGATGAAATTCAACAATAGCTCATACTAGATTACCCTTTAATCATAAAAATTACAAAATTTCTTATACCCCAAACCAAAATCGTAGAATTGAATAAAAGAAAGATCTGGGTGAGAAATTTCAAGTTTCTTACTATATTATTTAAATAAATTTGAAGAGGATTCTGAGACGAACGCGTGGCCATAAACGGCTCGTCAATCAGAGTTTTGGATAAAAAATTATGATCAATTGAAATTGAAAGTGAATAGTGTAACTTAGGTTTTCTCTTTTCTCTCTTCTTCACCGTGTTCTCTCCAAGGAAGGGGGAAGGGATGCTGAAATTGGTGAGCTTGGAGTGTTATATATATGTGGGCTTGGGTCCACTTGGGTTCGGTTCACTTGTTTTAGCCCGTTGGCCCAATTTTGAGTCAAAATCTTTAAATTAGTGTTTTTATTTGTATCCTAAATATTTTTACTTTTCCAAACTATAAAATTTAATTTTCTAATCTCTTTGGCTCATAATTAATCTATTAATTAATTATTTATTAATTAACCAGGATTTCCAACAAAACTCCATTACCGCGAGCCACGACTGAGTTAATAGAATCGTGTTGATCAGAGATAAAGCCCACACCATCCCATGTCACCACATGTTGTCGCAGGTTACTAAGTAAAATAATGTTACACAACAGAAGTCTCACCCTTGACAATGACAAATATAACAGGCACTATATTATTGTTTTCATCCTGTGAAACTGCCACCAATAGACAACCCTTATATTTTCTATATAAATGAGTCTCGTCTACCTATACAACTGGTTCGCAATGCCTGAATGCTCTAATACAAGGACAATAACTCCAAAAGACCCGATATAACACTCGAATATTAGGAACCAAGTCATCCCCCTGGTATGCAGGCATGATTTCAAAGTATAAGGCTGCTGATGGCTCCATGTGACACATGGCTTCAAACCATCTAGGCAAACATTCATAGGAAGCTTCCCAACCTCTGAAAATTTTTTCTACTGACTTCTGATTTGCCAGCCATGCTTTGCGATAATTTATGGTGTAATTAAACTTTGACTGAAATTCAGCAATGACAGATTTTACCTTTATGGATGGGTCAACCTCTACCAATGGTTTAATTACTTCTATAATTGTCATCAAATCGAACTTGGAATGATCTTGAGAAATATTGTATAAAGAAATTAATAATAATCAATATCTAAATAAATAATACTAATTTTATTTTTATTCTACAAATGTAGTTAGACACCACTGATTGTATAAAGAACCTAATAATAATCATACTATGTTACGCCAAACTTCATTGTTTATATTATAAATCTACTATATAATTATCTAAACTACATATCTACATTTAAGTATTCAGAAAAGTTTGGTGCATGCATAGTCTCCAGATCCAATGCATGCATAAAAGATGGCTCTTCGAATGGATGCTGGTTTACTAGTGCATTTGCCATTTCTGTCACATCTATCCCCATGGTGTCATCAGCTTCATTATTGTCTTCATTTGGATCAACAACCTCATAATTGCTTTCGAACTCATCTTCACTGTCACTGTTGTAATCTCTCCATTCAATATTTTGATCTGCTTCAGATTGTTGAAACTCAATGTACAACTCGATAAACGACACTTGTGATCGAGTTTCGTAATAGACTGAAAACATCTCTTGCATACTCACTTCATAGGTAACATACTTCGTTTGAAAATGAACGAATCTACCAAACACTAATACAAGATGCCGATACAAAATGCTTGATACCGTCTTTGATATATGTGAATCTATTCTTTCACAAATAACACTTTTTAGTTCTTCAAATAGTAATGTAAAAGGAACAATATAATTGTAACACCCTAACTTTTAGCACCTCATGATCGTACTAAAAGTCTGAGTGCTACTTACCTCTAAACCTTTTTATTATATACTATCTTTATTTAATATTGAGCCTTCGCGAATACGAACCGAAACTTTAATTAAGAAAACGAAAAGAGACTTTATTTTACGCCACTAAATCACAAAAGTATATATATTCACATAGTATTAAATACGTAAACTTATTTCAAGATTCCCAAAAACAAATCCTACCCCTCTAAAAACTCTAACTAACAAGGCGAGGGGAAAACAAATCCTAACAACTCAACTTATAAACATATTCCTCTGTGCTCCCGTAACTTGACAATGAGCCTTTGCACCTGTAGCTGAAAAGGGGTGGAGATAGGGGGTAAAAACCGGGAAGTTCTTAGTAAGGTCGGAGTTAGAAGTTAAGTTCATTTTGCCATTATTAACCAACTGCAACTAACAACAAAACACTTATAAGCATGAATAATAAAAGAACTCAGAAGTCAATCAGTCACGCAGCACACACACACAATCACAGAGTTACACAGCACAGAGATATGCGCAAACAAGCATGATGCATGTCTATTCCTATCGCAGGTAATGAGCTCATTTGTCGGTTTCGACCCGCACCCGACGCAATCCGACCCGCAAGTCAGATAAGGCATTCCAGCGGCATAACCTCTACAAGTTTCCACTTCTTGCAGGCGCTGATTCTCTAGCTGAAGTATGCCGAACATGACCTCTGCAAGTACTTGCAGGCGCTGATTCTCCAGCTGAAGCATGTGCCACTTTCTCCTGGAAGCCGTTCCATACACACGAGCGTCCCCGCACAATCATTAAAAAACAAAGCCCACGGCTTAACACTTTCACATCGGCACCATAACTATTTACTTTCTGTCACCCTCTCGTGACCTTTCAATCATTCTCATAAGTACACGTGCCGATTTATCTTCTCTTTTTCTTTTAAAACTAAAACCACATCTTTATGCCATTCTCCAAAATCTTTAAAACAATTAATAATCCAATCAACTCCAGCAGCAAAAATATTTCTTTAATAATTCAAAATCAGTTAATATATTTCTTAAAGCTTTTGAAAATTCCATTTCTTATTCCCAAAATAATCAAAGCATCCCAGCTAGTTGTTCATACATAACTGAATCAAAATCTCAAGCAAACAACAATAATTCAACAATAATTTAACATAAACTCATTCAAATTCACGCAATAATCAGCTAAATCAACATTCACTTATCAAACTCACATTTAATTATTATAAAGTTACCAAACCCTACCTCCATACGAAATCAAACTAACGGGACCTCCGGAGAAGTTTTCTGACCGAACTGCTGAAGAAGAAAACGTTAAGAATCGTCTGTACCTCCTAAAACTCTAATTGACCGAACTCAAGGGAAAGAGGAGTTATGTCACTGTCAACTTCCACTGATCAAAAGTGACGCCAATACGTAAAGGAGGAGGATACGAACACTTTTATCAGATTATATTTTTAATTGAAGTTACGGATCACAAGAAATCAAAACCAGAAACTGAGGAGTTTTTACGGTTTCTCTCTTCTCTCTCGGTCATTCCTTTCGGTGGTTAAAGAAGCAATGAATGAAGTATAACTATTGATTAATGAAAGCAAGGAAACATGAGTCATTTGTGTTTTATATATATATATATCTATATATATATATATATATATATATATATATATATATATATATATATATATATATATAGGCAACGTGGCTTGATTTTAAATCTGTGTATACATGCATATAAGTTCTATTTTCTTTTCCTTGATTCCCTAAAGGCTTCAGCCAATTTATATGGAACTAAGGAACTTTACTTAATAATAATAATAATAATAATAATAATAATAATAATAGCATATGATATGTATATATTCATATGGCTTTCCGCCAAATAAATACAACTAAATAATAATAATAATAATAATAATAATAATAATAATAATAATAATAATATTTATAAAAATTAATTTAGACGGTAACTATCAATATAGTTTCTGATAGATAATTTAAAATAATAGAATAAGTTATAATTAAATTAAATTTTATTTTTAAATTCAAAGCGTAAAATTTAATTTTAAAAATTCGGGTGTTATATCCTACCCGCCTTACAAAAATTTTCGCCCTCGAAAATTGATATAAGATGGAAAAGATTCATATCAACCCCATTTTCAAAAATATCGAAGAAAAGAAATAGAGAAGTGTGGCATGTTCAGTTTGCAAATGTGAAAGAAACCATATCTGATAAAAGAAGTTTGAAACAAAAAGTCTTACGGCAAACAACCAAAGAAGATATTCACATTAGCACGAATAAGGATTATGCGTTGAAACGGAGCTAACCCCTAAACTTAACTTCTAACGTTCCCAAACCCCGTAATTTACGTTACTTATTACTTCTATTGCGTCTATGATAACCCGTTAGTACTCTAATATACATAAACCATCAGTGTTAAGCCGGCCAAACTTATTAATACCGTGATGTATGAAACGATAGACTAACGGCATTAATCAGTAGACAGTCATGCATATAAAATCTAAACTCTTGTTATCAGAACAAGTCACTAAGCATGACAGACACTCAGAGTATGCAGTGAAGCATAATCAGTCCATTCCTAAGGCTCTAATAGGAACGAACTGCTCTGATACCATAATGTAACACCCTAACTTTTAGCACCTCATGATCGTACTAAAAGTCTGAGTGCTACTTACCTCTAAACCTTTTTATTATATACTATCTTTATTTAATATTGAGCCTTCGCGAATACGAACCGAAACTTTAATTAAGAAAACGAAAAGAGACTTTATTTTACGCCACTAAATCACAAAAGTATATATATTCACATAGTATTAAATACGTAAACTTATTTCAAGATTCCCAAAAACAAATCCTACCCCTCTAAAAACTCTAACTAACAAGGCGAGGGGAAAACAAATCCTAACAACTCAACTTATAAACATATTCCTCTGTGCTCCCGTAACTTGACAATGAGCCTTTGCACCTGTAGCTGAAAAGGGGTGGAGATAGGGGGTAAAAACCGGGAAGTTCTTAGTAAGGTCGGAGTTAGAAGTTAAGTTCATTTTGCCATTATTAACCAACTGCAACTAACAACAAAACACTTATAAGCATGAATAATAAAAGAACTCAGAAGTCAATCAGTCACGCAGCACACACACACAATCACAGAGTTACACAGCACAGAGATATGCGCAAACAAGCATGATGCATGTCTATTCCTATCGCAGGTAATGAGCTCATTTGTCGGTTTCGACCCGCACCCGACGCAATCCGACCCGCAAGTCAGATAAGGCATTCCAGCGGCATAACCTCTGCAAGTTTCCACTTCTTGCAGGCGCTGATTCTCCAGCTGAAGTATGCCGAACATGACCTCTGCAAGTACTTGCAGGCGCTGATTCTCCAGCTGAAGCATGTGCCACTTTCTCCTGGAAGCCGTTCCATACACACGGGCGTCCCCGCACAATCATTCAAAAACAAAGCCCACGGCTTAACACTTTCACATCAGCACCATAACTATTTACTTTCCGTCACCCTCTCGTGACCTTTCAATCATTCTCATAAGTACACGTGCCGATTTATCTTCTCTTTTTCTTTTAAAACTAAAACCACATCTTTATGCCATTCTCCAAAATCTTTAAAACAATTAATAATCCAACCGACTCCAGCAGCAAAAATATTTCTTTAATAATTCAAAATCAGTTAATATATTTCTTAAAGCTTTTGAAAATTCCATTTCTTATTCCCAAAATAATCAAAGCATCCCAGCTAGTTGTTCATACATAACTGAATCAAAATCTCAAGCAAACAACAATAATTCAACAATAATTTAACATAAACTCATTCAAATTCACGCAATAATCAGCTAAATCAACATTCACTTATCAAACTCACATTTAATTATTATAAAGTTACCAAACCCTACCTCCATACGAAATCAAACTAACGGGACCTCCGGAGAAGTTTTCTGACCGAACTGCTGAAGAAGAAAACGTTAAGAATCGTATGTACCTCCTAAAACTCTAATTGACCGAACTCAAGGGAAAGAGGAGTTATGTCACTGTCAACTTCCACTGATCAAAAGTGACGCCAATACGTAAAGGAGGAGGATACGAACACTTTTATCAGATTATATTTTTAATTGAAGTTACGGATCACAAGAAATCAAAACCAGAAACTGAGGAGTTTTTACGGTTTCTCTCTTCTCTCTCGGTCATTCCTTTCGGTGGTTAAAGAAGCAATGAATGAAGTATAACTATTGATTAATGAAAGCAAGGAAACATGAGTCATTTGTGTTTTATATATATATATATACATGCATATAAGTTCTATTTTCTTTTCCTTGATTCCCTAAAGGCTTCAGCCAATTTATATGGAACTAAGGAACTTTACTTAATAATAATAATAATAATAATAGCATATGATATGTATATATTCATATGGCTTTCCGCCAAATAAATACAACTAAATAATAATAATAATAATAATAATAATAATAATAATAATAATAATAATAATAATAATATTTATAAAAATTAATTTAAACGATAACTATCAATATAATTTTTGATAGATAATTTAAAATAGTAGAATAAGTTATAATTAAATTAAATTTTATTTTTAAATTTAAAGCGTAAAATTTAATTTTAAAAATTCGGATGTTATAATAATCACATATATTTTCTCATATAAATTTTACTCTTTAAGGTGTTTGTAATTTTAATATAATTATATCCTCTATTTTTTAAAATAATGTCTCTCTTCTCAACAAATGGTCATGTTGACAAAAGTAAAGAAGGAACAAAGTGAAATCAGTAAAAAATGAAAAAGAAGAAAAAGAAGAAGACGAGTTAAAGAAGATAAAATTTGCGCAAGTGTTTGGCAGAGTGTGTGTGTATATATATATATTATAAATAATCCTCATATTTGAATTTTCACAAATTAATTTTTTTTAAAAAAATTACAAAATTGATGCATCGGGTTAGGTTTTTCGATTTCTTTTTTTCAAAATTGACCACCGATTTGTTCTAAGTAAAAAAAAAAATTTGGCACACACAAATCAGAGACTCTAATTTGTGAACCCTCGAATTTGAATCCAACAAGCCTCAAATCGGACTATCAGTTTTCTACCCCCATCCAAATCTAAGCCGTGAATTTATAATTTGAAATTAAAAAAATTACCTCTATATTGACAGGATAGACAATACCTCTCGATAACTATGCATAACACTACTTGAAAATCCATAACTAAAAAATGAGCTTAAAAATTTAGGTTAATTTTTTAAACTATTCCTTTTAATTTTTCTTTTAATCTTTTCTTCTCAATTCAAAGTTTCATTGGTCTTTTATTCACTAATAGAAATGCCAATAAATATTTGGATAATTTATGTTATTAAAATGAATAGAGTTTAAAATTACACAGATTTCTTAAACAAAAATTGGTTATACGCTCTATCCTTAATGTTTTTATATAAATTAAATCCAATTGACTCCATTTATGCTATTTACATGTTGATTGGATTTGCTATGTATACTTTATACAATTTGATTCAATTTACTACTTAATTATACAGTATATATAATTTGATTCGATTTACTAACTTTAAAACATAAATGTCAATAAAAAATACTCCTAATTTGAATTAAAAAAATAAAAAATAAGAATATAAATCTATTTTTTGAGTTTTAGTTCAAATTCTAAAAAATCTATATTTTTACAAACTTATGAATTTAAAACAGAACAATAAATAATTTCTAAGAATTCATTAAAAATTGTCTTTTGACTCATTAGAATCTAAAGAAATATTACCGGGACTTTTGATGAAAATGTTATTATAAAGTATAGCCCTCCAAGGTGGCATAGGTGTTAACACTTAGATTTTTTCGAAGTCAGAAATAACAAATAGTTATATAATATAAAAAGGCTAACTCTATTTATACAATATGTAATTTGAAAAATAATTTTAATATTATATCAATTAATAAATTATCATTTAATTTGTGAAATTAAGTGTAAAACTTACATTTTGATGATGTTTCGCTCTAAAAAATTTAAGTTTGAGTTAGAAATAACGTCATTAAAGCGTTTGTTCCACAAACTAGTTATCTAATCATTTATTTTTTTAAAATATGAGTACAAACATTAGATGATTATTTGATAATTAAAAGAATCTTATATCTAATAAAAATAAGTTTTAAGAGATAATTACCAATGTTAGATATTCTTAATTACATGTTTGTATTTTATCAGAACAAACATATAAGCTACCAGTATATATGATACTAGTAACATAATTATCTCTACTATTAAGGATTTTCCGGAGTATTCTAATATAGTTAAGATAATTTAGAGAGTACTGATATCAATCCTTACCAATTGAATTTGGACCCGCTATTATCACTACAAGAAAACCAGTATTTATAACAAAAAAAGTTACAAAAAAAGTCAAATTTGTTAGATAGGATTTTGTAACAAAAAAAATTGTTACAGAGTAGTTGCGATATGTCCCGATACAAAAGATTTTTGTAACAAAAAATAAAATTGTTAAAGTACAAAGTGATATTTTGTAACAATATTTTTTAATACAAAAAATGAAATTTATTATAAAATCGGTGACGAATTTGACAAATAAACTTTTATAATTCTTGACTCTTCTAGCATGTTTTAATCAATATAAAGTCTAGCATGTTGCCATCAATTTTGTACCCCTATAAATATGAACAATACAACAACAACAATAACAAAGTCTTGTCCCACTAGGTGAGGTCGGCTATATGGATCAAACGACACCATTGATCTCTATCATGTATCATGTCTATAGAGAGACCGTTTACATGTAGATCTTGTTTGACCACCTCATGGATGGTCTTCATAAGTCTTCCTCTGCCTTTCACCCTGACGAAGAAAAAATGTCGGTAAAGAATTTCACAAAAATGTCGCATTGCAAGTATAATTCTAAACCAAAAAATTATCCTCGGTCAATGTTTAAATTGTTTGTCACTTAAACAAACCCAAAAAAATTAACAGAAGTATTTAAACCTCGGGTCGTCTCTCAAAAAATTGCAGGAAAGTATGTTTATTATTGGCTATGAAAAAGTATATTTTTGGGTTTTGTAATAAGAAACAATAAAGTAAAATGGCAAAAAAAAACTAATAACTAAGAAAGCTCTTAGCAAAGAAAAAGAATTAGAAGTCCTATCCTCATTATCATCAGCAATTGTGATGGTAAATGTTAATTGCATTCACTTAGTTAACCTCTAACCAATAGAGGAAGATCAAGTGCATGCAGTCAACTTGAGTTCACAAGTCCTAGTCGATTCATAGTGAGATCCTAGATTTTGTGAAGTTTAAGCTAACCGGCAATCTTCAATTACCATTCAACAAGAACTTTGACAATCCAAGAGTCTCTAATTAATCAATTCAAGTCAAGAACATAAAAATCTAATTTAAAATCTACCCAAGCATTTTATCAAATACTTGGAAGGCACAAAATAAAATTATAGAGAATTAATAAGAGATAATAAAATCTAAGATACCCAATTGCAAGACAACAATAACCAATAATTAAAGAAAGAACAATAACATAAAAATTTAAATTGCATTAATCTAAATCAAAGGGAGCAAGAGTGCATCAACAATGAAGTAAACAAACGGAAGCGATAACAAATAAACTAAAAGATGTAAGATGCTAGAATAAACAAGAGTAAAGGAAAACTAAATTAAAGCAAGGTGAAAATTTGAATCTGAGAAGAAATAAGACTAAAAATCCTAAAACCTACATCTAAAACCTAAAAATTGTGAATGAATGAAAAGTGAATGATGGATCCCTCATTCGTCCCACTCTGCAACCTCTTGTCTAAGTTTTCGGGCCTAAAACTGGGTCAAAAATAGCCTAGAAATCGCCCCAGCGTTTTCTGTTAATTACAACACGTGACGTTCGTCACGCGTACGTGTCGCTTGCTTGCTGCCCCGGTCACCCGTACGCGTCATTCATGCGTGTGCGTCGCTACCAGATTCTGAAAATACTTGATTTCTTATGTTCCTTCCACTTTTGCATGCTTCTTTTCTATCTTCTAAGCCATTCCTGCCCTATAAACCCTGAAAACACTTAACAAACATATCACGGCATTGAATGGTAATAAGAGATGATTAAAAATTAACAATTTTAAGCCCTAAGAAGCATGTTTTCAATCATAGCACAAAATTGGGAAGGAAGCTTACAAACATGCAATTTACATGAATAAGTGTGAGAATAGTTGACAAAATTCCCTCAATGCAGTACAAAATAAACCATAAAATAGTGACTCATCACATCCCTTGTCCATCTTCCATCTTATCCACCCTCTTGGCCGGGTGCTTTGTTGGTCTTCTTCTCACATGTCCAAACCACCTGAGATGCGATTCTACCATCTTTTTCATAAGCTCCTACTCCAACTCGCTCTCTTATATCTTCGTTCCTTATTCTATCCAATCGTGTATGACTACTCATCCATCTGAATATCTTCATCTCTGCCACACTTAATTTATGTTTGTGCTCCTTTTTGGCTGTCCAACACTCTATACCATAAAGTATAACCGGTCTATTAGCAGCGCGATAGAATGTACCTTTAAGTTTTAAAATCATTTTTTTGTCACATATAAAACCAGATGCACTCTGCCATTTTGACCAACCTGATTAGATCCTATGATTTACATCCTGTTCAATCTCTCTATTATCCAGTATGATGCACCTAAGATACTTAAAACTTTTAACTTTTCGTAGGATTTTTTCTCCAATCTTCACCTCTGTATTAGGGTTTTTCCTTTGGTGGCCAAACTTACATTTCATATATTCCATCTTTCTACAGTTTATGCACAGACCATACACTTCTATAGCTTCTTTTCATAAATCCAACTTCGTATTTAGGTCTTCTCTTGACTCCCCCATAAGGACGATATCATCGACAAAAGCATGTACCATGGCACAGGCTCTTGGATATGCTCTGTGATTACTTCCAAGACTAATGTGAAAAGGTATGGACTTAATGATAATCCTTGGTGTAGTCCTATACCAATAGAAAATTTATATGTCACACCACCTTGAGTCTTCACACTAGTTGTAACTCCCATCATACATATCTTTAATTGCACGAATATATGTGATCCTTACTTTCTTCCTTTTCGAAACCTTTCATAAGACCTCCATTGGCACCCTATCGTACGCTTTTTCCAAATCAATAAACACCATATGTAGATCCCTTTTATTACTACGATACCTATCCATCATCCTTCTTAACAGGTATGTAGCTTCAATGGTGGATTTTTCTGGCATAAAACTAAATTGGTTCTCTGTTACTTGTGTCTCTTGTCTCAACCTCCGTTCTATCACCCTTTTTCATAACTTCATGGTATAGCTCATGAGTTTGATCTCTCTATAGTTTCTGCAACTCTATATATCCCTTTTATTCATGTAGATAGGTATCAAAATGCTTTTTCTCCACTCATCTGACATTTTCTTTGACCTTAAAATCTCATTAAAAAGCTTAGTTAACCAACTGATGCCTTTCTCTCCAAGGCCCTTCCAAACTTCAATCGGAAAATTATCGGGTCCTAATACCCTAACATTTTTCATCCGCTTTAGAGTCTCTTTTACCTTGAAGTCTCGAATCCTTCAATAGTAGTCGAAGTTTTAATCTTCTTCCCTCGTGCATAACCGACCAAGTCTTAGAAGAATCTTTTGTCCTTCATTAAATAACTCGTGAAAGTAGCTCTTCTACCTTTCATTGATCTTCTCATCTTGAACCAAAATCTCTCCGTCTTTATACTTTATGCACATAACCTGATCCAAGTATCTCGTTCTTCTTTCACGGCTCTTTGCGATTCTATATATACCTTTTTCTCCTTCTTTCGTGCCTAAAGACTGGTAGAAGATTAATGTGAAATGGTAAATAGTGGCTAGGGTTGGGGTTTCTCTCTTCTCAATCTCAAGCTTCTCCCTCTTCTTGGGGAAAATGAGTTAAAATTTTGTGAAATGGGGGTATAGGTCACGTTTTTATTTGAGTGGACGAGGGACATTTTTTTCCTTACGCCCATTGGCCCACCTATGGCCGAATCTTTAAAATAAGTGTTCCAGTTTTTATTCTAAATATTTTTCTAGTTATTTTTATAGTTTTAGTTTTCTCATACACAGAACCAGACGTCGACCTAAGCCAGTACAGTTAATTATAATGCCGGTATGCATTTTTCTGTAATTATTTATATTTTTACGCTCCAATTAATTTTTTAAGTTAAATCTTCAATGGTAAATTTTTAAATTATAAATTTTAAAATTTTGACCCATTTCGGATAATTTAAAATCCTCTTAGCTTACTTTTAATTAATTAATTGATTATATATTATTTTTTCAGGCCTTACAGTGGGGACAATAAGTTCCAAAATGACGCATGGCTTGGTTAAGTTGGGATACTATGTCACGACCTAAGAAGGAAGGAAGTTTGGAGCTCAAGGTTTTTAAAGCACAAAATCTGACACTTTTGGGTAAACATGTTTGGCAAATTTTTAAACAACCAAATTCTTCTCTAGTCAAAATAATAATAGGTAGATATTTCAAATATGGAGACATCATGTGTGCATAAATAGGTACCTTGCCATTCTGGGGTTAGTGCAGTACGTTGGAAGGCCACGTGTAATTAAAAAGGGGATGAACTGGAAGGTAGGCTCATGCAATCGCATAAGGATCTACTCTGACCCATGGTTACCCCCTCTTTATCTGTTCTACATTGTTAAGAATACGCTCACACAAAATAAATCTATATTATGGGTTAAAGATATGATGAATTACAGTACATATTTAAAAAATTAAAATAATATGATGTTGCATCAGAATATAAGATCGCCTACCTATTTCATCATGTTTCAATTAATTACTGCCCTGCTATCATGCAGCATACCCAAACCTAGAAAGATCTTATGGAATCTTAATGTTACTCTAAGATTAAGTTGTTCTTATGGAGAGCCATTCACGACCGCTTGTCAGTGCTTCAGTTAATTCATGGTCGATTTTTAATAGCGAGTCTAAACTACCCTAAATGTTAGCAAGAAGAAGAGGCAATCAACCATTGTCTATTCAAGTGTAAAGATGCAATAGAAATTTAGTAAAAAAATAAATTTGTTTACTCACCTCCCAAATTTGCAAAACATCTCCTTTTTTCAATGGTGGCAAAGTTTTACTCAGTTGCCTCTCACTGCCCTAATAGAAGAAAATTGATGGAAGAGGTGGCTGCTCTTTGTTAGATGACTTGAAAAGTAAGAAATTTAAAAATTTACAAAAGAATGAGTATATCATCGGAATATTCTATCACTATTACTGCAAAACTTGACTCAATTTTTACAGATTTAGACTAAGAAAAAGAACCTAAAGTTTTGATACTTTTCTTTTTTCTCTCTTATACTTGTTATAAATGTTTCTTTCACTTTAAGTGAAATTAGAAATCCCCCATCTCTATTTATTTTTCTTTAGTCCTGACTTATGGACCAACTTATATTCCTTTTGATTTTTGGAATGAAATTACTACCTTTGGAAAAAGATTTATTATCATTATTATTTCTTCTTTTCAGATACATATTTTTAGCCCAAAATTTCAAAAATAATTTAACCCATAAATATCAAGTTACCTACCATTAAGTCTTAAATTAGTCATTTTAGATATATGAGGTCTATACTACTATGCTTATGGTTTGAACTACAACAATAGAATCAGGCTAATTTTAAGCTTTACAAAATGGTAATTTTTGTTATAAAATGATTTTTATTATAGATGTCTAAAGCATTATCATACATAATAAAGTATGGAATATCAATGTCCTATCATAATGGAGTATGTAATATTATCAATTAATAGGGCATGAATTTTCATAATATGTTTCCACTAACTAGTAAGTGGGTGGTGGACGAAATTGTGATCACATCAATGTAGTATTCTTTGTTGTTGTATGGAATTATTATTATGGCACTTATGTGTGGACACAACTCCGTTCAACTAACCAACAAGTGTACTGGGTCGTCCAAGTAATACCTTACGTGAGTAAGGGTCGATCCCACAGAGATTGTTGGTATGAAGCAAGCTATGGTCATCTTGTAAATCCCAGTCAGGAGGATAAAATTATGGAATTTAGAAAATCAAATATGATTAATACAAATAAACAGAAAATAAAATGGATAGAGATACTTATGTAAATCAATAGTGGAAATTTCAGATAGGCGTATGGAGATGTTGTGCTCCTCTTGAATCTCTACTTTCTTATTACATTCATCCAATCCTTCTTACTCCTTTCCATGGCAAGCTGTATGTAGGGCATCATCGTTGTCAATGGCTACATCCCATCCACTCAGTGAAAACGTTCCTATGCTCTGTCACAGCACGGCTAATCATCTGTCGGTTCTCAATCAGGTTGGAATAGAATCCCTTGATTCTTTTGCGTTTGTCATCACGCCCAGCCTTCAGGAGTTTGAAGCTCGTCACAGTCATTCAATCCCAGAATTCTACTCGGAATACCATAGACAAGGTTTAGACTTTCCGGATCCTCATGAATGCCGCCATCTGTCTAGCTTATACCACGAAGATTCTGTTGGGGAATCTAAGAGATATGCGCCCGGCCTAGAGTAGAACGGAAGTGGTTGTCAGTCACGCACGTTCATAGGTGAGAATGATGATGAGTGTCACGGATCATCACATTCAACAAAGTTAAGTGTAGCGTATATCTTGGAATAAGAATAAAAGAGAATTGAATAGAAAGTAATAGTAATTGTATTGAAACTTGAGGTACAGCAGAGCTCCACACCCTTAATCTATGGTGTGCAGAAACTCCAATGTTGAAAATACATAAGTGAAAGGTTCAGGCATGGCCGAATGGCCAGCCCCCAAAACGTGATCACAGGATTCAAAATACAATCCAGGATGAGATTATGATAGTAAAAAGTTCTATTTATAATAAACTAGCTCCGAGGGTTTACATGAGTAAGTAATTGATGCATAAATCTACTTCCGGGGCCCACTTGGTGTATGTTTGGGCTGAGCTTGATCTATCCACGAGCTGAGACTTTTATTGGAGTTGAACTCCAAGTTATGACGTGTTTTGGGCGTTCAACTCCGGATCATGACATGTTTCTGGCGTTTAACTCCAGACAGCAGCATGTACTTGGCGTTCAACGCCAAGTTACGTCGTCAATTTCCAAATAAAGTATGGACTATTATATATTGCTGGAAAGCTCTGAATGTCTACTTTCCAACGCCGTTGAGAGCGCGCCATTTGGAGTTCTGTAGCTCCAGAAAATTCATCTCGAGTGCAGGGAGGTCAGATTCCAACAGCATCAGCAGTCCTTTTGTCAGCCTTTTTCAGAGTTTTGCTCAAGTCCCTCAATTTCAGCCAGAAATTACCTGAAATTACAGAAAAACACACAAACTCATAGTAAAGTCCAGAAATGTGAATTTAACATAAAAACTAATGAAAACATCCCTAAAAGTAGCTTGAACTTACTAAAAACTACCTAAAAACAATGTCAAAAAGCGTATAAATTATCCGCTCATCACAACACCAAACTTAAATAGTTGCTTGTCCCCAAGCAACTGAAAATCAAATAAGATAAAAAGAAGAGAATATACTATAAATTCCAAAATATCAATGAATATTACTTATAATTAGATGAGCGGGACTTGTAGCTTTTTACTTCTGAACAGTTTTGGCATCTCACTTTTTCCTTTGAAGTTTAGAATGGTTGGCTTCTCTAGGAACTTAGAATTTTGGATAGTGTTATTGACTTTTCTAGTTAAGCATGTTGATTCTTGAACACAGCTACTTATGAGTCTTGGCCGTGGCCCTAAGCATTTTGTTTTCCAGTATTACCACCGGATACACAAATGCCACAGACACATGACTGGGTGAACCTTTTCAGATTGTGACTCAGCTTTGCTAGAGTCCCCAGTTAGAGGTGTCCAGAGCTCTTAAGCTCACTCTTTTTGCTTTGGATCACGACTTTAACCACTCAGTCTCAAGCTTTTCACTTGGACCTTCATGACACAAGCACATGGTTAGGGACAGCTTGATTTAGCCGCTTAGGCCTGGATTTAATTTCCTTGGGCCCTCCTATCCATTGATGCTCAAAGCTTTGGATCCTTTTTACCCTTGCCTTTTGGTTTTAAGGACTATTGGCTTTTTCTGCTTGCTTTTTCTTTTTCTTTCTATTTTTTTCGCCACTTTTTTTTCCGCAAGCTTCTTCTTTTTCACTGCTTTTTCTTGCTTCAAGAATCAATTTCATGATTTTTCAGATCATCAATAACATTTCTCTTTGTTCATCATTCTTTCAAGAGCCAACAATTTTAACATTCATAAACAACAAGATCAAAAATATGCACTGTTCAAGCATTCATTCAGAAAACAAAAGTATTGTCACCACATCAATATAATTAAACTAAATTCAAGGATAAATTCGAAATTCATGTACTTCTTGTTCTTTTGAATTAAAACATTTTTCTTTTAAGAGAGGTGAAGGATTAATGGAATTTATTCATAGCTTTAAGACATGGTTACTACATACTAATGATCATGAAATAAAGACACAAAACATAGATAAACACAACATAAAAACCGAAAAGCAGAAAGAAATAAGAACAAGGAATGAGTCCACCTTAGTGGCGTCTTCTTCTTGAAGGACCAATGATGTTCTTAAGCTCTTCTATGTCCCTTCCTTGCCTTTGTTGCTCCTCCCTCATTGCTTTTTGATCTTCTCTTATTTCATGGAGAATGATGGAGTACTTTTGTCCTTATTCCTGCTCATATGAAAGAGAAGAAAATAAGAAAAGAAAGAGGAATCATCTATGTCACAGTATAGAGATTCCTTTATGTTAGTAGAAGAAGAAAGGAGAGGAGAGTGAAGAAGAATGGGTTCGGATATTTAGATGAAGAGAGGTGAAGAGAAGTGTTAGTAAATAATTAAATAAATAGAAGAGGAGAAGGGATAGTGAATTTCGAAAATTTTTTTTTTTTTAAAAAAGGAGTTAGTAACTTCGAAAATTGGATAAGAAATAAGATTAAATTTAAATTAAAAATAATTAAATTAATTAAAAAGAATTTTGAAAAAGGATGAGATATTTTCAAAATTGGAGAGGGAGAAGTAGTTAGTTGGTTTTGAAAAAGATAAGAATAAACAAAAAGTTAGTTAGTTGATTGAAAAGATTTAAAATTTTAATTTTAAAAAGATAAGAAGATAAGAAGATAGATAAGATATTTTTTTTTTTGAAATCAAATTTTTGAAAAAGATAAAATTTGAAAAGATAAAATAAAAGATAGATTTTTAAGAAAAAGATATTTTGAAAAAGATTTAATTTTTAAAATGACTTAACTAATAAGAAACTACAAGATAAGATTCTAGAATTTAAAGATTGAACCTTTCTTATCAAGAAAGTAACAAACTTCAAATTTTTGAACCAATCACATTAATTGTAGCTAATTTTCGAAAATTAGATATAAAAGATAAGAAAAGATTTTGAAAAATAATTTTTAAAATTTTCGAAAAATAGAAAAAAAATGAAAAAGATATGATTTTTGAAAAAGATTTTGAAAAGATAAATTTTTAAAATTGAAAATTTGACTTGACTTGTAAGAAACAGCTAATTTTTAAAATTTTTTTGACCAAGTCAACCCAAAATTTCGAAAATTTGGAGAAAATTAAGGAAAAGATATTTTTTTGAATTTTTGAATTTTTAATGATGAGAGAGAAAATATAAAAATGACCCAAAACATGAAAATTTTGGATCTAAACACATAATGCATGCAAGAATAATATGAATGTCAAGATGAACACCAAGAACACTTTGAAGATCATGATGAACATCAAGAACATCTTTTTGAAAAATTTTTTGATGCAAAGAAAACATGCAAGACACCAAACAAACTTAGAAATTCATCATTTAGACTCTATGAATGCAAGAATGCATATGAAAAACACCATACAACACAAAACAAGAAAATATGAAGATCAAACAAGAAAGTTCATCAAGAACAACTTGAAGATCATAATGAACACTATGAATGCATGAATTTTTCGAAAATTTTATGCAAGAAAAAGATGAACATGCAATTGACACCAAACTTATGACTTGACACAAGACTCTAACAAGAAACACAAAATATTTTTTTATTTTTATGATTTTCTAATTTTTTTTGTATTTTATTTGATTTTTTTTCAAAAAACATATAAGAAAAAGAAAATAAGAAATTCAAAATTTTTTACTATGAATTCCATGAATCATGCAATGTTAGTCTAAAGCTTCAGTCCAGGAATTAGATATGGCTTACTAGCCAGCCAAGCTTTTGTAAAAGCTCCGGTCCAAAATACTAGACATGGCCAATGGCCAGCCAAGCTTTAGAATACATAGTTCAAGCATGTGAAGAGGAAGCCTCAGTCCAAAAGAATTTAGGCATGGCTTTACAGCCAGCCAGGCTTCAACATGTTTCATGAAGCTCCAGAATGCATAGTAAAAAAAATTTTTGAATAATTTTCGAAAATAGGGAGAAGATTTTAAAAAGATTTTCGAAATTTTTTTTTTAAATAAAAATTACCTAATCTGAGCAACAAGATGAACCGTCAGTTGTCCATACTCGAACAATCCCCGGCAACGGCGCCAAAAACTTGGTGGACGAAATTGTGATTCCTTTGTTATTCCATTTTGCAAAATTCATTGCTTTTCATTCCCCGGCAACGGCGCCAAAAACTTGGTGGACGAAATTGTGATCACATCAATGTAGTATTCTTTGTTGTTGTATGGAATCATTATTATGGCACTTATGTGTGGACACAACTCCGTTCAACTAACCAGCAAGTGTACTGGGTCGTCCAAGTAATACCTTACGTGAGTAAGGGTCGATCCCACAGAGATTGTTGGTATGAAGCAAGCTATGGTCATCTTGTAAATCCCAGTCAGGAGGATAAAATTATGGAATTTAGAAAATCAAATATGATTAATACAAATAAACAGAAAATAAAATGGATAGAGATACTTATGTAAATCAATAGTGGAAATTTCAGATAGGCGTATGGAGATGTTGTGCTCCTCTTGAATCTCTACTTTCTTATTACATTCATCCAATCCTTCTTGCTCCTTTCCATGGCAAGCTGTATGTAGGGCATCACCGTTGTCAATGGCTACATCCCATCCTCTTAGTGAAAACGTTCCTATGCTCTGTCACAGCACGGCTAATCATCTGTCGGTTCTCAATCAGGTTGGAATAGAATCCCTTGATTCTTTTGCGTTTGTCATCACGCCCAGCCTTCAGGAGTTTGAAGCTCGTCACAGTCATTCAATCCCAGAATCCTACTCGGAATACCATAGACAAGGTTTAGACTTTCCGGATCCTCATGAATGCCGCCATCTATCTAGCTTATACCACGAAGATTCTGTTGGGGAATCTAAGAGATATGCGCCCGGCCTAGAGTAGAACGGAAGTGGTTGTCAGTCACGCACGTTCATAGGTGAGAATGATGATGAGTGTCACGGATCATCACATTCACAAAGTTAAGTGTAGCGTATATCTTGGAATAAGAATAAAGAATTGAATAGAAAGTAATAGTAATTGTATTGAAACTTGAGGTACAGCAGAGCTCCACACCCTTAATCTATGGTGTGCAGAAACTCCATTGAAAATATTGTTGAAAATACATAAGTGAAAGGTTCAGGCATGGCCGAATGGCCTGCCCCAAAACGTGATCACAGGATTCAAAATACAATCCAGGATGAGATTATGATAGTAAAAAGTTCTATTTATAATAAACTAGCTCCGAGGGTTTACATGAGTAGTAATTGATGCATAAATCCACTTCCGGGGCCCACTTGGTGTATGTTTGGGCTGAGCTTGATCTATCCACGAGCTGAGGCTTTTATTGGAGTTGAACTCCAGTTATGACGTGTTTGGGCGTTCAACTCCGGATCATGACGTGTTTCTGGCGTTTAACTCATCAGCAGTCTTTTGTCAGCCTTTTTCAGAGTTTTGCTCAAGTCCTCATTTCAGCCAGAATTACTTGAAATCACAGAAAAACACACAAACCTCATAGTAAAGTCAGAAATGTGAATTTAACATAAAAACTAATGAAAACATCCCTAAAAGTAGCTTGAACTTACTAAAAACTACCTAAAAACAATGCCAAAAAGCGTATAAATTATCCGCTCATCAGTGGGTTAGACAAATAATATCCTATTATTATTTACTTTAAAACTTCATCTATAAATAGATCCTAAAGAGAAGGTTTCAGCATACACCAAGAATAATACATAGCAAAAAACACACATAACTACCTATCTCAAGTAGTCTTTTTTACTCCTTTGAGAAGAATATTATGTATATAAAATTTGTGTGAATGAGTTATGTTATATTGAGTGACACATGTTGAGAATTAATAATAAAGCTTTTTTTACTCTTTCTTATAACATTATCAGCACAAAAGTTCTTAAGGTAAGAAATTTTAATTTTGTCAAAACTTTCTCATTTGAAATTTGTACCACTTCATATTTCTTGAAAAAAAATTTATTTATCATGGATTATAGATGCTTAAATTTACCTTGACTCAATGGCTCTTGATAATGCCATTATAGCAAACAATAATGCAATGCTAAAGGATCACACTAGGCAATGAATATCTTACTATAAAAACAAAATGAGAATAATAAAATTGCATGCTACAAAGCTCGACTTATAGCATAAGGTTTTTCATAAAGACCTAGTACAGACTATGAGGAGATGTACTCTCCTGTAGTTGATACAATTATCTTGAAATATTTGATCAGCTTATCTGCATATCATGCAACTAATGAATGTAGTCACAACCTATCTATATGGGTCATTAGATTGTGATATTATGAAAGTTTCTTAAAGACTAAAGATATCTGAATCATCCAAGGAGAAATCTCGAGAACTATAGTCAGTTTGATTGCAAAAATCTTTAGATGGTATAAAGCAATCTGAATGGATGTGGTACAAGTGTCTTACAGAGTATTTGATGAAAAAGGGTACAAAAATAATGATATTTGCCCATGTGATTGAAGAACTGAAGATTGATGGTTTAGAAGTTATAGTAAACTCTCGTTGTAAGTATAGTTACTAAACCAAGCAATCAACCTTTCTTACAAACGTTTTGGTTGTCACAAGTAACAAACCCCTAAATAAATTGATAACCGAAGTATTTAAACCTCGGGTCGTCTTCTCAAGGAATTGCAGGGAGGTATGTTCTTATTATTGGTTATGAAGATTGTAAATCGGGGTTTTAAAAATGAGGAACAAGTAATTTAAACTGCAATTAAAATAAACAAATAACTGTAAAATAGACTTTTGGCAAGGTATGAGAAACTGGAATTCCTATCCTAGTTATCCTTATCAATTGTGATGAGAATTTGATTTTTCTCCCACTAAGTCAACCTCTAACTATAAAGGTAAGTCAAGTGGATGAATTGATTTTAATTCCTCAGGTCCTAGTCTTTCCTTGGGAAAGGCTAGAGTTATTGGAACTCGAATTAATTCTTGAAGGATCCCAATTTTCAGTCAACAATGAGTTTGACAACTCAAGAGTTACTGATTTCTTAACCCAAGCCAAGAATGTAAAAAGCTGAATTAAAATCATAAATCTGAAAACATCTCAATAATGTATAATCCTAACATGAAAAGTTCATAAGCCAATTGGGCAACATAAATCAAATACAAATAAAAGTATTAGAGTAAATAAAAGTAGAAAATAAATATTGAAGGAACATAGAACCTGGAATGAAGATGAATTGAACTAAACTAATAGAAATCATAAAATCCTAAATTCTAAGAGAGAGGAGAGAACCTCTCTCTCTAGAACCTTCATCTAAATCCTAAGAATTGTGAATTATGAAAGCCTGATCTGAAGTCAATGCATGTTCCCTGACTTAAATCTGTGTTTCTGGGCCGAAAACTAGGTTGAAATGCGGCCCAGAATCTCTGCCAGCGACTTTTGTAATTCTGCAGATCACGCACGTCACACGTCCGCGTCGTCCACGCGTTCGCGTTACTTAGCATTTCTCGTACCACGCGTGCACGTCGTCCATGCTTTCGCGTCGTTCGTGCAGCTTCCAATCCGCGCGGTCACGTCAGGCACGCGAACGCGTCACTCTGATTTCTTCCATTTTGCGCGGTCGCGTGAGCCATGCGACCGCGTGACTTCTCGCTGGTCATCTCCTTAATTTCTTGTGTTCCTTCCATTTTCGCACGCTTCCTCTTTATTCTCTAAGTCATTCCTGCCCTATGAAGCCTGAAACACTTAACACACAGATCAAGGCATCGAATGGTAATAAGAGAGGATTAAGATTAGCTAAATTAAGACCAAAGAAGCATGTTTTCAATCATAGAACTAAACTAGGAAGGAATTGTAAAATCATGCAAATCTTATGAATAAGTGGATGAAAAGCTTGATAAAACCACTCAATTAAATACAATATAAACCATGAAATAGTGGTTTATCAATAATTTTATAAGGAAATCTACTTTTGGATTCATCATAGTTGTTGTGTATGTTAATGATTTAAATTATAGTTGATAGAACCAAATTAGTGATCGAATCGGTCAGACTACTGGATCACTGGTTCAACCGGTGTATCAATAGTTGAACCGTTGACTCAGCCCTACATAAAAAATATAAAATAATCCAAAACTTAAAATTAGAATTTAAAATACATAACTTTACTAGCATTTTAACAATAATCAAGTCTCAATATAAAATAGTAACAATATAGAACAACAATATAAATTTACAGCAATAATATGAAAACAACAGCTCTTTTACAGAACATATTCCCTATCCAGCAATATAAATCCATAGGAACAATATAGCACAACAATGAACAAATTTGAATAATCTTCCAAGAATTAAAAAATTATAATCAACAACAATCAAGAATCAATTGAATAAGTTAATCAACATCAGGTAATCACTTATTCAGTTAATCAAATTATAATCTAGTCACCGAATAACTAAAGAAAAAAAATACTTGATGATAAGAGACAGAACACGGGCAGAGAAGAGGACAGTAACAATATAGAACAGCACCAACGCTATAAAAATTGCAACTCAATTCCCGAGCCTATCCACTATCCAACAATATACATTCACAGAATAATATGAAAACAAAACCAACACTATAAAAACAATAGCTCAATTCACCATAATCATATATAAATAGAAACAAATCAACAGATTATAATCCAATAGCTAAATAACTAAAAAAAGTAAAAAAAACTTACATGATGATGTGAAGGTAGAATGAGCCTGGGGGGACCAAGCACGACGATGTAGAGACTAGCAAGGGGGAAAGCAGCATCGATTGAGCTCTGCCGGATGAGGATGCGATGATGACAATGAGAGACACACATCGACACAGGAGCAAAGAGACGCGATAACACAGTAAAGACAAGCCACGGACGGAAGCAACGACTTAGTGTCGGAGACACACAGGAGTCAAGACGAGATATAGAGGAGCCAGCAACGTGGAAGTAGCCATGCAGTGGCGGTGGGCAACGGAAGATTTGTGAGTGTGAGAGAGTGAGAGGGAGGCTCTGCCTCTAGAGTGAGCTTCAGAGTTAAAAGAGAGTGAGCAGGGTTATGATAGGGGTCCTTTGAGCTAGCATTAAGGTTTTAATTTAAGAAAAAAAATCTTGAAGTTATCCAGGTTTCTAAACCCGCTAGTTTGCTGGTTTTCACTAGAACTAGCCAGGTCAAACCAATTTTCAACATTTTTTTCCTTATTCGATCCTCTGCTTTGCTCAAACTGGTCTCGTGACCGGTTCATCAGTTTTTCAGTTTGACCAGTCGAGTCGGTCCGATTCTAACAACTATGATTTAAATATTATTGAATCTCCTGAAGATATCCCAATAATCACAAATGCTTTGAAAGAAGAGTTTGAAACGAAAAATCTTGAAAAAACTAAATTTCGTCTTGGCCTTTAGATCGAGTATGTAACAAAAGAGATGTTTATTCATCAATAGACTTACACAGTGAAAATTCTAAAGAGATTTTATATGAACGAATCATATCCAGTAAGAATCCAATGATCGTCGGATCACTAGATGTGAAAAAGGATCAGTTTAGATCAAAAGAAGAAAATGAAGAAATGCTTGGTTCTAAAGTACCATATCTTAGTGCTATAAGAGGACTAATGTATCTTGCTAATAAATACATGTACCAATGTAGCATTTGTTGTAAACTTATTAGTGAGATATGATTATGATAATCCACAATTTTATGGTTTATCTTGTATTGAATTTGGTGGATTTTATCAACTTTTTCTACATTTATTCAATGAAATAGCATAATTTTATGAATTCTTTCTAATTTGTGCTTAAGAGTAAAAATACACTTTTTAGGCCCTTAATTTGCCAAATTTAGTTTACTTTAGTTTTTTTTTATGCCTTGATGTGTTTGTTAAGTGATTTCATGCTTATAAGGCAAAGATTGGATTGAAGAAGTGAAGAAAAAGTATGCCAAATGGAGAATTCACAAAGAAATAAGGATTTGAAGAAATTCATGGTTACGCGTACGCTTGCCTTGCGCGTACGCATGCTTTGGGAATTGGCCATGTCGTGTGTATGCATACCTTGCGCATACGCGTGACATGAAGCATGTGACTTCATTAATTGCAATACGTGGGTCGCGATTTCTAGCCTTCCAAAACCCAATTCAATTCATTTCTGAAGTATTTGAGGCCAAATTCAAGAAGGAACAAGGAGAGAGAAATTAGGTTTAGTTTATAACATGTTTTAGGTTATATTCTAGAGAGAGAAGCTCTCTCTTCTCTCTAGAATTAAAGTAGGTTTAGCTTAATTACCTCTTAGATTTAGGTTTTGATCTTGCTTTGATATAGTTTTCCTTGTAATTTCTTGTTACTATATCCTTGCTCTCTTGGTTTTACTTGTTGTTTCCTTGTTATTACTTTTGATATTATGAACCTTTGTTGATTTTAATTTTTATTTAATACAATTTGATGTTCTTATGTTAATTGGTGTTTAATTGAGTTGTTATTATTGTTATCTTTCATTTGGTAGCTTTTGATTTTATTATTATTGCAATTTTACCATACTTTCATTTTATGCTTTCTAAGTGTTTGATAAAATGCTTGGTTTGGTTTTAGAGTAGATTTTAGCACTCTTGACTTGAGATTGAGGACTTAGGTTACTTGATGTCATTGATGTCCAGTGTGATTGGTAATTTAGGGTTGTTAGTTGGTTTTAGAATCAATTATGTCCACTTGACTTCACCCTCCGATGTTTATTGGAAAACTAAGTGGAATTACCATGTTGTGATTAATGATCTAGATAGGAAACCTTAACTCTTAATCCTTGTCATGAGTGTCTTTTAGCATTTATAGTTCCTTAGTTGTAGTTTTACTTTCTTGTTCATCATTCTAAAATTCTCCGAAATTCTCATAACCAGTAATATGCATACTTTCCTGCAATTCCTTTGTGAGACGACCCGAGACTTAAATACTCTCAATTTTTATTGGTTTGACTTAAGCGACAAATAAATTAAACTTTGATTGAGGATTATTTGTTGGTTTGGATCTATACTTCAATGGAATTATTTTGTGAAAATTTCAAACTAACGATTTTCCTTCATCAAGTTCCTCTCCAACCAGAAGACATTGGAATAGAATACAAATTGTGTTTTGATATCTTCATGGAACGAATGATGAGATATTATTCTTATGGATCCAAGTCAGTATTGGTTGGCTATGGCTATGAAGATGCATGTTATCTATATGATCCCCATAAAAGGTAGATCCTAAACCGGATACTTATTTACGTTTGGTACCACAGTTTTATCATGGAGATCAACGAAGCAAACTATAGCTGCAACATCTTCCAATCATGTCAAAATACTTGCAATACATGAGGCAAGTCATGAATGCTTTTGGCTTAAGAATTTGATTGGATATATTCAATCATCATGTGGGTTGTCTCACAAGAAGATAGCCCCTACAATATTATATGAAGATAATGTTGCATGTATCGCTCAACTCAAAAGTGAATACATCAAAAGTGACCGAATGAAGTGTATTTCTCCAAGTTCCTTTTTACACATTACTTTCAAAATCAAGTAACAATTGATGTTCAACAAATTTGTTCAAGTGATAATTTGGCAGACTTATTTACCAAGTCGCTTCCTGCATCCTCCTTTAAAAGTATTGTACACAAAATCGAAATATGTCGCTTTCCAGATCTTGCATGATATTACCAAGAGGGGGAGGGGCTGTATTCTTTTTCCTAATCAGATTTTTATTCTATTGGATTTTTATTGATGAGGTTTTAACGAGATAGTTCTTATTGCGAAAGATATTGTACTCTTTTTTCTTAGTTTTTTTTATTTTAACGAGGCATATTCTTAATGACATTCAAGGGAGAGTGTTATAAAATGATTATTGTGGATGTTCTGTTATAGAGAATTATCATACATTCATACATATCGATTATGGAATATAGGTGTTCTATCATAATAGAGTATGAAATATTATCAATTAATCAAGTACGAGTTTTAAAAATGTGTTTGAATTAATTAGTAAGTGAGTTAGATAAAGAATATTCTACCATTATTTATTTTAAAACATTCATCTATAAATAGATAAAAAAAGTTTTAACACACACTAAGAATAACATATAGTAGAGAACACACATGACTACCAATCTCAAATAAATTTTTAACTCTTTTAAAAAGAATATTATATATATAATATTATTATAAATGTGTTATATTATATTAAGAAACACATTAAAAATTAATAACAAATTTCTCTTATTCTCTCTTATAATTTTTTAGTTAAATTTTTATTTACCTATCTTAATTTCGCACCAATTTTAAATTCTACAAAAAGATACTCTTTCAACAAGTCTCTGTTTCTTAGTGTGAACTTCCTCTTTTAAGATTCACCTCAAATTATATTTCCTCAAATTCGAAACTTTCAGTAAAAGGTCATGGACTTCCCAAATTTTTTTATCGTTTGAGAAATAGTGGTTGTGAGTTGTGACACCATATGACTCTGATATGGTACTATCATCTATATGCTTGTTAAAGTAAAAAATCATTGATGGCAGTCCCCGATGTCCATAATTTTTGGTACATTCGATGATACATTTACCATATAATATTTTTTATCAGAAAAAAAAGAAAAGAAAAATAGAAATGGGATATATTACATTTAAGTTTAGATCATGATGAACTTCCCCCCTTCTTTTTGCATTTTGGCCATTTTGATGATTATATTGATGATATTACATATAATTGTCATTTGATTTGTTATGTTGACAATAATCTCCGAAATTAAAAGCAACTAATGTCATATTTAAAAATATAAAAGAATAAAGTGTCAAATAGTATTTAAAAATTCGGACTTGCTACACATACAAGCAAAAAAGTCCTACAACTCATACAAGCTCCTAGCCCACACTCTTTGCACACGCGCACTAAATTTCTTTGAATGGAGTGTAACATTCACGCGCTCCACTCACACACTCGCGCTTCGCGAAAACCGCTCCTTAATGGCGCACTCTTCCACTTCTCCAAGCCATTCGAAGAAAACACAACCGTTTCATTTTCGAGCAACATTGCAAACGGCAGAGATAGCAATCGTCGCGAAGATTCAAACTCTCCATCAACACAACATAGAACTCTCGATCAAGAATCTCCAGAAAAAACAAAGTTATAATACTCAAGGTACGTTACGTTACTATTTTACTCATATTCCAGATTTTGAAAATGAAGAACTAGGTTTTACTGTTCTTCTACATTCTTCTAGGTTTTACTGTTCTTCTACGTTCTTCTAGGTTTTACAGTTTTTAATGTTCTACTTGTTCTAGGTTTTAGAGTTATTCTTGGTTCTAAGTTATACTGTTCTTCTTAGTTGTTCTAGGTGTTACTGTTCTTGTTGTTCTAGTTCTTCTAGTAATTGATTTTTGGAAGTATATTGCTTGATTTGGTGGGTGTATATGGAGTATTTTGTTTGGTGTATATTTCTGAAATGATATACTGTAATATAGTGATCACTTGCCACTGTTCTAATATTTGCTTATCCATGGGTCTATATTGCTTGACCTTGTATATTAATGCATGTTTGAGTAATATCTGACTGATATCTATGGGTGTATCTGACTCATATCTATGGGTGTATCTGAATTATATGTATGGGTGTATCTGAATAATATGTATCGGTGTATCTTACTGATATCTATGGGTGTATCTGACTGATATCTATAGGTGTATCTGACTCATATCTATGGGTGTATCTGTCTCATATCTATGGGTGTATTTTTGACTTTCTTAGAGTGTATTTTAGGTTGAGTCTGTTTGAAGAGTCAGCCAGTGAGCCGGCTGAAGAGAATGTGATGGTTATGAGAGAAGAGATATCGTCCGAAGTGCTTGCGATGTGAGTTTTTCAAAAAAATTTTAACCTTATAATATTTTTATTTTCAAAGGCATTGTTAACCTTTTGTTTTCTTCTTGTTTAGAGTTCTGATTCAAGTGTGTCTACCACTGTCCCAAACAACCACTACACCTGAGACAGAAAATGAACCAACCCCTCTGCTACAAATTGAAGGAACTACAAGAAGGTAAGATATAGTGTTGGGTGTATATTTGGTTACAGTTTGGGTGTATATTGCTCGTGTTGGGGTGTATATTTTGACGATTGATCCAGGACTAGTTTTTTTATATCATGATTAAATTTATGTACCGTGCAGCACTCCTGAACCCCCCCAACAACTTGAAGAGACCACACCTACGGTTCCCCCAGCTCCATCTAAAATGTAAGTTCATCAAAGTAAAATCAATGTTTGGTTATCGTCCGTATATTCTTATTCTTATAATACGTTATACATGATCACGCAGTAATCCAGCCCCAGAAGATGCTGAGGCGTTGATGATGATGGCACGGACAGCATCGTATATTCCTAAAGCAGATCCGTTGCTATCATTCAGCCTTGGCTTGACTGATTCAAGCCAAGAAGAAGCAACAACGCAGGAGGGGGCATCAACGCAAGAAGGAGGGATGCAAAAAACTCCAGAAACCCCAAAGCTGCTAGAACAATTAGGGGATTTGGTGGAAAAAATAGCAAACAGTGGGGTGAAAGCAGAAAGTAAAAGTCCACAAATTCAAAAGGAGTGTGGCGGAGAAAGTTCTCAGAAGTTTGAAACTCCTGTGAGAATAAATCAGAATACGGCTGAGATGAAAGAGAAGTGCTACATCTGGGGGACACGATTGAAGAAATACGCAGATGGCAGAACTAATAAGTTTGACAATGTGTGCACTCTGATTGCCCAAGATAAATACATTTTGACAAGAATGCACCTTGCATCACTCAAAGCAGAAAGTCATATAGAAGCTGAGGTAATATTAGAATAACATTAATGTTTTTACACCAAAGTTAACTGCAATGTTTTTAATGTAAATTGATTTCGGCATATTTTTCTAGATTGTATCTGCCATGTGCCTCATCCTCAACCAGAAAAATGATAAAAGATTTCAAGAAGAAGTATACTGTCTCCCCCTGAAATTGTGGTAAGTTTTACTTCTACGAATTTTGGGTGTATTTTTTGTATTCCTTAGGGTGTATTTTGTTTGATCAACTGGGTCTATTTTGTACTCATTTGGGTGTATTTTTACGTTCAATTGGGTGTAAGTTGTGTATTCATTTGGGTGTAAGTTGTTTATTCATTTGGGTTTATTTAAAGTATTCAGTTGGGTGTATTTTCAATATTTCATTTATTGTTTCACAATTGTTGCAGAACATGGCCATTGCGAAGCATCCAAAGGGGGAATTCATATCACCTAAAACCAATAAAGAATTCAGGGTGGAAGACTACCCAATGTTTATTCCCTTCATAGATGCAAAAAAATTAACATCACATCGATATGTAAGTTTTCATTTGTAAAATTTGTTAGTACCATTCTTTACTTATATGCCAAATAAAATAAAACACTGTTGAAATATCGCCATGCTTTAGATTTATGCACCTGTTTGCCGCTCAAACCATTGGTGGTTATGGCTGATTGATACAAGAAAGCAAAGATTTTATATACTCGACCCGATACACACGAAATGCCCAACCGATGACAGAAAGGAGCTTAATAAATTCATTATAAGTTGGCTCTGTGTTCTTTATTTTAATAGTTAGGTGTATTTCAATTCAATATAAGGTGTATGTATGTTTTGCTTTGGGTGTAATGTTCTCCTTTGGGTGTATTACTGATTTGTTTTGTTTTTTAAGGGATATGTTATTTCAAGAATGAGAGTATATGCTGGCGGGGAACCTCTGAAGAGAAAGGAGAAGGAGAAGGAAATTAGAGCACCATACGTTAACATCTCAGGCCAAAAGACAAGGTATAAATTTGTGACTCTGAACATTAAACTTTCCTAAATGATATTTGTAATTTATTTTCTTCGTTTTCAGCTATGACTGTGCTATTTATGTTATGAAGTGGCTTGAGTTAATTGAGCCCGAAAACATTAAAAGGGCGAAGTATGAGTGGGATAATTGGACACAGATAACTGTCTTTAAAACTATATAACTCTGTATTACTTTACTGAATTAATATTGTTATTTAAACAAAATATACTTTTTAATTGTAAGATGAGGTGGACCACTATAGAGTAGAATATGCTTCCCGGATACTATTCAGTGAAATGAATAAAGACAGAGCTAAAGCAATTAGAGGGAGTAATGCAATAAGACTGTCCAGGCCATCCTCAGTATTATTGAGTCCATTTTGTCAGATAGATTCTAATGATATAGAAATTGAGTAATGTAACTGCTAGCTAGTTTGTAAATTGAACACATTGTGTAAAAATTTGCCAATTATAAACAATTTCTTTTCAATGAAATTTTTTTGCGTAGTTAAACTGTCTGTGCTGTTAAACTGTCTGTGCTGTATTCAAAAGCTCTGTATTATAGGTGGTAAAATATGAAGGAAAACATCAAACCAGATATAAACAAATTATAAAATATTACACCCAACGAAAGTTTAATATACACCCAAGATTGCTTAATATACACCCAAACTTCTATCCCCCTAAACCCTGAACCCAAAACCCTAAAAACCATAAAACCCTAAACCCTAAAACCCTAAACCCTAAAAACCAAAACCCTAAAACCCTAAAAACCATTGATGAGCGGATAATTTATACGCTTTTTGGCATTGTTTCTAGGTAGTTTTTAGTAAGTTCAAGCTACTTTTAGGGATGTTTTCATTAGTTTTTATGTTAAATTCACATTTCTGGACTTTACTATGAGTTTGTGTGTTTTTTTGTGATTTCAGGTAATTTCTGGCTGAAATTGAGGGACTTGAGCAAAACTCTGAAAGGAGGCTGACAAAGGACTGCTGATGCTGTTGGAATCTGACCTCCCTGCACTCGAAATGGATTTTCTGGAGCTACAGAACTCCAAATGGCGCGCTCTCAACGGCGTTGGAAAGTAGACATATATAATAGTTCATATTTTATTCGGGAATTGATGACGTAAACTGGCGCTCAACACCAGTTCCATGTTGCTGTCTGGAGTCAAACGCCAGAAACACGTCACGACCCGGAGTTGAACGCCCAAAACACGTTACAACTTGGTGTTCAACTCCAAGAGAAGCCTTAGCTCGTGGATAGATCAAGCTCATTCCAAACATACACCAAGTGGGCCCCAGAAGTGGATTTATGCATCAATTACTTACTCATGTAAACCCTAGTAGCTAGTTTATTATAAATAGGACTTTTTACTAGTGTATTAGACATCTCTGGACGCCTAGTCCTTAGACCATGGGGGCAGGCCATTCGGCCATGCCTGAACCTTTCACTTATGTATTTTCAACGGTGGAGTTTCTACACACCATAGGTTAAGGGTGTGGAGCTCTGATGTACCTCAAGTTTTAATGCAATTACTACTATTTTCTATTCAATTCTCTTTATTCCTATTCTAAGATATTCGTTGCACTACAACTTGATGAATGTGATGATCCGTGACACTCATCATCATTCTCACCTATGAACGCGCGTGATTGACAACCACTTCCGTTCTACCTTAGGCCGAGCACATATCTCTTGGATTCCTTAATCAGAATCTTCGTGGTATAAGCTAGAATTGATGGCGGCATTCATGGGAATCCGGAAAGTCTAACCTTGTCTCTGGTATTTCGAGTAGGATTCCGGGATTGAATGATTGTGACGAGCTTCAAACTTCTGAAGGCTGGGCATTAGTGACAGACGCAAAAGAATCAAGGGATTCTATTCCAACCTGATTGAGAACCGACAGATGATTAGCCGTGCTGTGACAGAGCATTTGGACCTTTTTCACTGAGAGGATGGGATGTAGCCATTGACAACGGTGATGCCCTACATACAGCTTGCCATGGAAAGGAGTAAGAAGGATTGAAGGAAGAAGTAGAAAAGTAGAAAAAGAAAGGGCACAGTATCTCCATACGCTTATCTGAAATTCCCACCATTAATTTACATAAGTATTTCTATCCTATGTTATTTATCTTTATTTCCTATTTATTAATTATTATTATTCGAAAATCCATAATCAATTATAATCCACCTGACTGAGATTTACAAGACGACCATAGCTTGCTTCATACCAACAATCTCTGTGGGATCGACCCTTACTCACGTAAGGTATTACTTGGATGACCCAGTACACTTGCTGGTTAAGTTGAACGGAGTTGTGTCCACACATAGCATAGAGCCACAATAATGATTCCGTACAATAACAAAGAGACCAACTTTGATGATCACAATTTCGTCCACCAAGGTTTACAACACCAAACTTAAATTGTTGCTTGTCCCCAAGCAACTGAAAATCAAATAAGATAAAAGAAGAGAATATACTATAAATTCCAAAATATCAATGAATATTAATTTCAATTAGATGAGCGGGACTTGTAGCTTTTTGCTTCTGAACAGTTTTGGCATCTCACTTTTTCCTTTGAAGTTCAGAATGATTGGCTTCTCTAGGAACTTAGAATTTCGGATAGTGTTATTGACTTTCCTAGTTAAGTATGTTGATTCTTGAACACAGCTACTTATGAGTCTTGGCCGTGGCCCTAAGCACTTTGTTTTCCAATATTACCACCGGATACATAAATGCCACAGACACATGACTGGGTGAACCTTTTCAGATTGTGACTCAGCTTTGCTAGAGTCCCCAGTTAGAGGTGTCCAGAGCTCTTAAGCACACTCTTTTTGCTTTGGATCACGACTTTAACCACTCAGTCTCAAGCTTTTCACTTGGATCTACATTTCACAAGCATATGGTTAGGGATAGCTTGATTTAGCCGCTTAGGCCTGGATTTTATTTCCTTGGGCCCTCCTATCCACTGATGCTCAAAGCCTTGGATCCTTTTTACCCTTGCCTTTTGGTTTTAAGGGCTATTGGCTTTTTCTGCTTGCTTTTTCTTTTTCTTTCTATATTTTTTTTCGCAAGCTTTTGCTTTTTCACTGCTTTTTCTTGCTTCAAGAATCAATTTCATAATTTTTCAGATTATCAATAACATTTCTCTTTGTTCATCATTCTTTCAAGAGCCAACAGTTTTAACATTCATAAACAACAAGATAAAAAATATGCACTGTTCAAGCATTCATTCAAAAAACAAAAAGTATTGTCACCACATCAATATAATTGAACTAAATTCAAGGATAAATTCGAAATTCATGTACTTCTTGTTCTTTTGAATTAAAAACATTTTTCATTTAAGAGAGGTGAAGGATTAATGGAATTATTTATAACTTTAAGACATAGTTACTAAACACTAATGATCATGAAGTAGAGACACAAAACATAAATGAACACAACATAAAAATCGAAAAGCAGAAAGAAATAAGAACAAGGAATGAATCCACCTTAGTGGCGTCTTCTTCTTGAAGGACCAACAATGTCCTTAAGCTCTTCTATGTCCCTTCCTTGCCTTTGTTGCTCCTCCCTCATTGCTCTTTGATCTTCTCTTATTTCATGAAGAATGATGGAGTGCTCATGATGTTTCACCCTTAATTGTTCCACATTGTAGCTCAAATCTTCTAAGAAAGTGTTGAGTTGTTCCCAATAGTTGTTGGGAGGAAAGTGCATCCCTTGAGGCATCTCAGGGATTTCTTGATGATGAGCTTCCTCATGCATCTCTTGAGATCCGTGGAGGGTCTCTCTTGCTTGCTCCATCCTCTTCTTGGTGATGGGCTTATCCTCTTCAATGAGGATGTCTCCTTCTATGATAACTCTATCTGAGTAACATAGATGGCAAATAAGGTGAGGAAAAGCTAGCCTTGCCATGGTGGAGGGCTTTTCGGCTATTTTGTAGATTTCATTGGAGATGACTTCATGAACTTCTACTTCCTCTCCAATCATGATGCTATGAATCATGATAACCCGATTCACAGTAACTTCAGATCGGTTGCTAGTGGGAATGATGGAGCGTTGAATGAACTCCAACCATCCTCTAGCCATAGGCTTGAGGTCCAGTCTTCTCAGTTGAACTGGCTTGCCTTTGGAGTCTCTTTTTCATTGAGCTCCTTCCACACATATGTCCATGAGGACTTGGTCCAACCTTTGATTAAAGTTGACCCTTCTAGTGTAGGGGCATTCATCTCCTTGCATCATGGGCAAGTGGAACGTCAACCTCACATTTTTCGGACTAAAATCTAAGTATTTCCCCCGAACCATTGTGAGATAATTCTTTGGACTCGGGTTCATACTTTGATCATGGTTCTTAGTGATCCATGCATTGGCATAGAATTCTTGAACCATTAAGATTCTGACTTGTTACATGGGGTTGGTTATGACTTCCCAACCTCTTCTTCGGATCTCATGTCAGATCTCCGGATACTCATTTTTCTTGAGCTTGAATGGGACCTCCGGGATCACCTTCTTCTTTGCCACAACATCATAGAAGTGGTCTTGATGGCTTTTAGAGATGAATCTTTCCATCTCCCATGACTCGGAGGTGGAAGCTTTTGTCTTCCCTTTTCCTTTTCTAGAGGATTCTCCAGCCTTAGGTGCCATTGATGGTAATGGAAAACAAAAAAGATTATGCTTTGACCACACCAAACTTAAAATATTGCTCGCCCTCGAGCAAGAGAAGAAAGAAAAAAAGAAGAAGAAGAAAATATGGAGGAGAGTGAGGGGAGATGGATTCGGCCAAGGTATAGAAGAGGGGGTTTTGTTGTGTGGAAATGAAGTAGAATGGAAGGGTATATATAGGGAGGGGAGAGGGTGTAGTTTCGATCATTTAGGGTGGGTTTGGGTGGGAAAGTGTTTTTGAATTTTGAAGGTAGGTGGGGTTTATGGGGAAGAGTGGATGGATGTGAGTGGTGAAGGGGGTAATTGGGAAGAGAGATTGAAGTTGTTGGGAAGTGTGTTTTGGGGAAGAGTGTTATAGGATTAGGAGGTAAGGTGGGAATATGTTAGGTGGGATCCTGTGGGGTCCACAGATCCTGAGATGATTCTGTAGGGTCCACAGATCCTGAGGTGTCAAGGATTTACATCCCTGCACCAATTAGGCATGTAGAATGCCTTTGCACACCATTCTGGCGTTTAAACGCAGAGATGATGCACACTCTGGGCGTTCAACACCCATGTGTAGCATGTTTCTGGCGTTGAACGCCAGTTCCATGCTTGTTACTGGCGTTCAGCGCCAGCTTTCCTCAAGGCACATTCTTGGCGTTCAAACGCCAGAATGTTGCTTGTTTCTGGCGTTCAGCGCCAGATTCATGCTCTGTTCTGGCGTTGAACGCCAGCCAGATGCTCCTTACTGGCGTTGAACACCAGTATGTCCTCCCTCTAGGGTGTGATTTTTCTTCTGCTATTTTTCATTCTATTTTTAATTTTTATATTTTTTTCGTGACTCCACATGATCATGTACCTAATAAAACACAAAATAACAATAAAATAAAATAAAAATTAGATAAATAAAAAATTGGGTTGCCTCCCAACAAGCGCTCTTTTAATGTCATTAGCTTGACAGTGGGCTCTCATGGAGCCACAAAGGTGATCAGGTCAATGTTGTATAGTCCCAACACCAAACTTAGAGTTTGGATATGGGGTCTTAACACCAAACTTAGAGTTTGGTTGTGGCCTCCCAACACCAAACTTAGAGTTTGACTGTGGGGGCTCTTCTTGACTCTGTACTGAGAGAAGCTCTTGATGCTTACTCTCTTTTGTCACAGAGGGATGGCCATGTGCCTTAAACACAAGGTAGTCCCCATTCAATTGAACGACTAATTCACCTCTGTTGACATCTATCATAGCTCCTACTGTGGCTAGGAAAGGTCCTCCAAGGATGATGCACTCATCCTCTTCCTTCCTAGTGTCTAAGATTATGAAATCAGCAGGGATGTAAAAGCCTTCAACCTTTACTAACACGTCCTCTACTAATCCATAAGCTTGTCTCAATGACTTGTCTGCCAATTGTAATGAGAACAAGGTAGGTTGTACCTCAATGATCCCCAGCTTCTCCATTACAGAGAGTGGCATAAGATTTATCCCTGACCCCAGATCACATAGAGCTTTTTCAAAGGTCATGGTGCCTATGGTACAAGGTATTAAGAACTTGCCAGGATCTTGTCTCTTTTGAGGTAAAATTTGCTGAATCCCGGTATCTAGTTCACTAATGAGCAAGGAAGGTTCACTTTCCAAAGTCTCATTACCAAACAACTTGGCATTCAGCTTCATGATAGCTCCTAAATATTGAGCAACATGCTCTCCAGTCACATCTTCATCCTCTTCAGAGGAAGAATAGTCTTCAGAACTCATGAATGGCAGAAGGAAATTTAATGGAATCTCTATGATCTCTATATGAGCCTCAGATTCCTTTGGATCCTTAATAGAAAACTCCCTCTTGTTTGAGAGACGTCCCAGGAGGTCTTCCTCACTAGTATTTTCGTCCTCCTCCTCCCTTGTGCATTCGGCCATATTGATTACATCAATGGCCTTGCACTCTCCTTTTGGATTCTCTTTTGTATTGCTTGGGAGAATACTGGGAGGAGTTTCAATGACTTTCTTACTCAGTTGGCCCACTTGTGCCTCCAGATTTCTGATGGAGGATCTTGTTTCACTCATGAAATCGAAAGTGGCTTTTGACAGATCAGAGACTAAATTTGCTAAATTAGAGGAGCTTTGTTCAGAATTCTCTGTCTGTTATTACTGAGCCTATTTCTTCCACCATTATTAAAGCCTTGTTGAGGCTTTTGTTGATCCTTCCATGAGAAATTTGGGTGATTTCTCCATGATGAGTTATAGGTGTTTCCATAAGGTTCACC
The DNA here is from genome assembly GCF_014773155.1 of Arachis stenosperma. Taxonomy (NCBI): domain Eukaryota; kingdom Viridiplantae; phylum Streptophyta; class Magnoliopsida; order Fabales; family Fabaceae; genus Arachis; species Arachis stenosperma. The sequence continues at coordinate 36,063,542 of NC_080379.1, read as the reverse complement.
CATGTAATTTACCTCTGCTATTGCAGGGTTCTCAGGATCATAAGCTTCTTTAGAAGCTGCCTCTTTAGTACTGTTGGATGCATTTTGCCATCCATTCAGACTTTGAGAGATCATGTTGACTTGCTGAGTCAACACTTTGTTCTGAGCCAATATGGCATTCAGAGCATCAATTTCAAGAACTCCCTTCCTATGAAGCATCCCATTATTCACGGAATTCCTCTCAGAAGTGTACATGAATTGGTTATTTGCAACCATGTCAATGAGTTCTTGAGCTTCTGCAGGTGTTTTCTTTAGGTGAATGGATCCACCTGCAGAATGGTCCAATGACATTTTCAAAAACTCAGATAGACCATAATAGAATATATCTAATATGGTCCATTCTGAAAACATGTCAGATGGACACCTTTTGGTCAACTGCTTGTATCTTTCCCAAGCTTCATAGAGGGATTCACCATCTTTTTGTTTGAAGGTCTGAACATCCACTCTAAGCTTGCTCAAATTTTGAGGAGGAAAGAATTTATCCAAGAAAGCCGTGACCAGCTTATCCCAGGAGTCCAGGCTATCTTTAGGTTGTGAGTCCAACCATATTCTAGCTCTGTCTCTTACAGCAAAAGGGAAAAGCATGAGCCTGTAGATTTCAGGATCTACTCCATTTGTCTTAACAATCTCACAAATCTGCAAGAACTCAGTTAAAAACTGGTAAAGATCTTCAGATGGAAGTCCATAAAACTTGTAGTTCTGTTGCATTAAAGCAACTAGTTGAGGTTTAAACTCAAAATTGTTGGCTCCAATGGCAGGAATGGAGATGCTTCTTCCATCAAATTTGGATGTTAGTTTTGTGAAGTCACCAAGCATTCTCCTTGCATTATTGTTGTTGGGTTCGGCTGCCATCTCCTTCTCTTGTTCGAAATTTTCTGAAAGGTTGTTTCTGGATTGTTGTAATTTTGCTTCTCTTAGTTTCCTCTTCAGAGTCCTTTCAGGTTCTGGATCAGCTTCAACAAGAGTGCCTTTTTCCTTATTCCTGCTCATATGACAGAGAAGAGAAAAAGAAAAAAAGAAAGAGGAATCCTCTATGTCACAGCAAAGAGGATCCTTATTATTAGTAGAAGAAGAAAGGGGATAATAGAAGGAGAGGGATGAATAGTCTGTATAAAGAGTAAGGATAGGGGAGGTGATAAGAGATGTAGAGAAGTGTTAGTAAGTAAATAAATAGAAAAAGATGAGAGAGGGATTTTCGAAAATATTTTTGAAAAGGAGTTAGTTATTTTCGAAAATTAAAGATAAGATATAATTAAAAATTAAAATTTAAAACAATTAAAAAGAATTTTTGAAAAAGAGAGAGGTATTTTCGAAAATTAGAGAGAGAAAAGTAGTTAGGTATTTTTGAAAAAGATAAGAAACAAACAAAAAGTCAAATAGTTAGTTGAAAAATATATTAAAATCAAATTTGAAAAGATTAGAAGATAAGAAGTTAGATAAGATATTTTGAAATCAAATTTTGAAAAAGATAAAATTTTTGAAAAAGATATGATAAAAGATAAAAAGATTTAATTTAAAAATTTAAAATTACTTACTTCACTAACAAGAAACTACAAGATAAGATTCTAGAACTTAAAGTTTGAATCTTTCTTAACAGGAAAGTAACAAACTTCAAATTTTTGAATCAATCACATTAATTGTTAGTGAGTTTTCGAAAATTTGATATAAAGATAAGAAAAAGATTTTGAAAATAATTTGAAAAAAAAAGAATTTAAAAAGATAAGATTTTTAAAATTGAAATTTTGACTTGACTTGTAAGAAACAACTAATTTTAAAGATTTTTGACTAAGTCAACTCAAATTTTCGAAAATTTGGAGAGAAATAAGGAAAAGATATATTTTTTATTTTTGAATTTTTAATTATGAGAGAGAAAAACATAAACATGACCCAAAACATGAAAGTTTTGGATCAAAACACAAGATGCATGCAAGAACACTATGAATGTCAAGATGAACACCAAGAACACTTTGAAGATCATGGTGAACATCAAGAACATAATTTTGAAAAATTTTTGATGCAAAGAAAACATGCAAGACACCAAACTTAGAAATCTTTAATGCATGGACTCTCACAAACGAAAAATGCATATAAAAAACAAGAAAATACACCAAACAAGAAAACATCAAGATCAAACAAGAAGACTTGTCAAGAACAACTTGAAGATCATGAAGAACACCATGAATGCATGAATTTTCGAAAAATGCAAGAAAAAAATTTTTTAAGCATGCAATTGACACCAAACTTAAAAATTGACTCAAGATTCAAACAAGAAACACAAAATATTTTTGATTTTTATGGTTTTTTTAATTTTTTTGGATTTTTATTAATTTTTTCGAAAATAAAGTTTGGAAAAACGAAAAAGAAAAGAAAAATTTTGAAAAAGATTTTTGAAAAATTTTGAAAAGAAAATTACCTAATCTGAGCAACAAGATGAACCGTCAGTTGTCCAAACTCAACAATCCCCGGCAACGGCGCCAAAAACTTGGTGGGCGAAATTGTGATCATCAAAGTTGGTCTCTTTGTTATTGTATGGAATCAACCATAAACCCTAAAACTATAAACCCTAAACCCTAAAACCCTAAACCATAAACCCTAAACCCTAAAACCATAAACCCTAAATCCTAAACCATAAACCCTAAACCATAAACCCTAAACCCTAAACCCTAAAGCAACGAAACTACTATACACCCAAATCAGTAATTTTTTAACATAAACAGCAGATTGTGAAGTGTATATATATATGTATGTAAAATGTCAAACACAAGAAAATTCACAAATACACCAAAAAGAACAGTTCTTTTACACCCATATTCTATAACTATACACCCAAAGAGTTATTCGCTGCTACTGGTACCCTGAACTGATAATTCATAACACGTCCTTGATATTGGCTAGAATCTGAATGCACCACGGATCCAGCATCAAAGAGGTTTAACTGAATATAACAAACTCACATATTAGCTAAACTATTAACGAAAAAATTAAACTCAATTACCACATATTTACAAAACATCACTTTTACCTCGTTTAAAGCTTTCGTTTTCTTCTTCTTTGAGGCATTTTTAATCTGTTTGTCCAACTTTGAACCTAGCCTATTTTTTGGACGTCCTCTTGTTCGAATCCTTGGAGGGCCATGAAGCTCGTTAACGGATTCCAAGTTGGCGTCTTCGTGAGATAAAGAAGATGTCCCCTTCCTTTTGGCTTTCAATTCTTCCATCTCAACCATGATGGCATCATACGCACAGTGCAGAATTGCAGTTAGCTCCTCTGATTTTGATGCAAATTCGCAAACATTTTGCGAATGAAAAACCAATTCGTCAAACCTCTTACTTCTTGGCTCCAACAGTAGCTCGTCGTGGCTGCTCTTGATGTGTGTGTGTCACCTCTTTACCTTCTTGCTCCATCGTTCCAGTATATATCTAGGTGACACTTGGCTTACTTGTTCAAAGCTTAGCACGCTTAGTGCGTGACGGCACAGTATCCCTCTTGACTCGAATAATAAGCAATGGCATTTTACCTCGGCTGCTACTGAGTCGTAAGTAACCACAAACTTGTTGAATATTGAGCTGGAAACTTGTTCTCCAACTTCGTATACTGAATAGCCTAGAGCGGAATTCGTTAATCTAGTTATGCAATTTGCCTTTCCTCTGAATTGTGCTTGGACTTCCCTAAACTTTTGATGAGTGTACACATCTTGAAACTGCGCTTCAATGGAGGATTTGGTTGCACAAGGTATGACCGTATGAAAATCTGCAGCATCTGATTCTATCTCTGCTTGCTCCCTGCTTTCGAGGCAATTATCGTATTGTTTGAAAAATTGAATAAGCAAGCTATTCCGGGTAATAAACTTGTTAAAAAATGATTACATGCTCTCGCTCCTTTGCGTGCTTCTCATCCCTGTCCAGAAATGGTGATCCAAATAGATTGGAACCCATATTTGACGGTCTTCATAGAGATCTGCAGAATACATCCAAAAACAGACTATAAATACACCCGACATAAATTTAAATTACACCTTTGCTGCAGATTTTAAACAAACATTACCTGAAAGCCACTTGTTGTCCACAAGACCAAAATTCAGTAGAAAATCATTTCAATTCCTATCAAATGAGTCTTTACTATGAGAGTTTCAAACAACTTGGCTCATTTCTTGTTCAATTTCTGCATGTCCCTTGTACCCGTTTAATTTGCTTGGAATCTTCTTCATGATGTGCCAAATACACCAACGGTGAATTGTTGTTGGCATACAGGCCTCTAAAGCCCTTTTCATTGATGCGCATTGATCGGTGAGGAACCCTCTCGGAGCATTTCCTCCCATGCAACGAAGCCAACACTGAAATAACCATTTGAATGATTCAATTTCTTCATTTTTCATCAAAGAGCATCCAAGAAGGGTTGACTGACCGTGGTGATTCACCCCGACAAAAGAACCACAAACCAAATTATACCTGAAACAAATTACCATAGTGCAGAATGGAAATTCATTACGTACACCCCCAACAAATGCTTTCTATACACCCAATATACACCTCTGAGCCAGATTCATAAAAAAACTTTAATTTAGCATCATAAACAGGGACAGTTTATTACCTATTTGTATTATAGGTGGTGTCAAATGAAATAACATCTCCAAAATACTCAAAGGCAGCTCTACTTCTAGCATCGGCCCAAAAAGCCAGCTTAATCGATTGATCCTCCTCGAGTTCAAGTTCAAAAAAGAAATTCTGATTTTTCTCTTTCATTCTTAACAAATATTTCCCGAATTCATTTGCATCTTCTTGTTCAGAAACATTACGCACTTCTCTCGTAATGTAATTCCTCACATCCTTTTCAATAAAATTTAACTCGCGATGACCACCAGCAGCCGCAACAAATGATTGGTAAGTTTTACTTGGTCTAATACCAGCCTTCTCGTTATTCTCTATTGTACGACGAATGGACATGCTTAGTTCCATGTGCTGTTTGAGCATCTCTGCTTTACTTGGATAGCAAGGGTGTGAATGATCCAACATAACCTTTGAAATGATCCAAGCACCAACATCCTTCAATTTGTGTATATAAATTCTTGCAGGACAGTTTAAACCGGCTGTCGGATTTGTCTTCTCGGTCGGAGATATTTTAGATTTCCATTTTTCCTCTCTACTACATGTAATCAATTGATTCTTAATCTCGTTTCCCTTCCTATTTGTGCTCCGAACTCTTGTAGAAAACCCTGCAGCCTTGGCGTAGTTCCTGTAAAATTTTTCAGCATCTTCAAGAGTGGTAAAAGTCATTCCAACCTTGAAAACAAACTGGTCATCAACAACAGAGAGAGGCTGCAGAATACACCATGTCAGAAACAAAAAATACACCCAATAATGTCTGATCTAATACACCCGAATGACAACAACTCAACTAAAATAGGAAGAAACTAGTCATCAAGAATAGAGAGAGGCTGCAGAATACACCATGTCGAAAACAAAAAATACACCCAATCATGTCTGATATAATACACCCGAACGACAACAACTCAACTAAAATAAGAAAAAGCTATAAACTGTAAATACACCCAAACTTGCTCAAAAATACACCCAAAAAGTTCTGATCTACATCCGTGAGTCTGCTATAAATTGCAGATAATTAATCCACAGATTTATGTTCACGCGATAGTTTCACAGTCAATGTTCACGAATTATTCAGCTACACAATGCTATACAAATAACTGCAACAAAATTCAGAGTAATCGTATGTAAATCAAACCTCAGGAACTTCGTTAGATTCAAATTCATAATCCACTTCGCCCTGATTCAGCTGACAATCTAAAGTTGAATCATCCATTATCTTCAAAACGAGTTCAAACTTTGATTTTAGAAAACAAAAAATCGAATAGAAAACAAAGCTGGAGTTACAAAGAGAGAAACTAACGTCAATGACGAAGAACAAACCAATGAGAAAGGAGGGGAAAAGAACGATTGAAAAATCAGAGAAAGACGCGCGAGAAGAAGAACAAGCAAATTTGGAAAGAAGGAAAACAAAGAAGGAAACAAATCTTTTAAATTTGGTAGTTATACAAACGCGGGATCTTTATATAGCGCGTGTAAGTGACGTAGGAGTTGCAGCACGTTTTGGTGGATTAGGCGTTAATTAACTTGTATTACTTACAAGCCCTAATCGCTTGTATACTGAGCTTTTCCGTTAAAAATTTATATTACTAACACAAATAATTTTAAAAGATGATAATAATAAATAAATTTTTACAAGATTTAAAAATACATTAAAAAATTAAATATTAAATATATAATATATAAAATAATTTTAGATATCAAATTTTGATAGAATTTTTTGTAAATATTATTATAAAAATAAAATTTTTTTATTTTTAAAATTTAATAATTTTATATTAAGTGATTTTTTTATTTTTTATATTGAATTATCATATTCATTTGAAAAATAAAAACAACAATTTAAAAATCAAATTTTATTCTGAATTTTTTGTATACTGCTAAATATTTATTTAAATATTACCACAAAAATTTAAATTAAATGGACAAAATATTTTTTAAATACGATATTTTTTTGTCATTTAAAAAAATATAATATTTATTAGTTATTTTTGTTATATTTTTAAATAATTCAAAGATTATTTTATCGATAATACTTTTTAGAAATTTTTTTGTCATCGTTTAAATTTTTTAAATATCAAATTAATAGTTAACTCAATATTAAAATAACAATTCTTAATTTTTTTATAATCTAAACTTTATACTAGTATACAGTTCGATACATAAAAGTATTGTGTAAATATCCAATGTTACTTGACTTAAAGGTAAATCTGACGTGTTCTTTTTTTTTTTTTGAAACAAAGGAGGCTCAACACATTAAAGTGGAGCAAATAAAAGAAAGAAGAAGACACATAACCAGCTACCAACAAATAAACCAACCCCTACTATCCCCAGTACTCTCATCCTCCCCCAGGATCACCACCACTCCATTCCGTGTAGCTCATCAACGTCCTTGTGTGTATGACCTCCAGGCTTGCTCTTGCATTCTTGAAGATTCGTGCATTCCGTTCCAACCAGATGTTCCAAATCACTGCAAAGAACACTGACATCCACATCTTCTTCCCCTGTTGTCTATTATGCATTCCATGCCAACTCTCAAACATTTCTTTAACAGTTCCGGGAATCACCCACTCCCTTCCTAGTAACCTCAGCCACTTGCACCACACCTGCCATGTTACCTCACACCTAAGGAATAAATGCTCAACAGATTCTAATTCCTTGGTACACAGTACACACATACTATCCCCCAGAATGTTGACTCCTAGTTTAGTCAGCCGCTCCTTGGTGTTAACTCTACCCACTAGCACAAACCACCCAAAGAGCTCAATTCTCGGAGGGACGAAACCTTTCCAAATGGAACTCGTGAAGCTATAACTCGTTATCTCAGCTGATAATGTCTCCGCTTGTATAGCCTGGATCACAGAACTAGTAGAGAAAATACCTTTATTTTCAAACTTCCACACCACATTGTCCTCCCTACCTGATGACAACCTCACTGGCCTTAACCTCTCATGCAGTTGATTGACAAGCTCCAGCTCCCATTGGAACAGTGTCCTCCTCCATTGAAAATTCCAAATCCAATCAAGCCCATCCCAAAAACCACACTCCCCGATGACAAGTCCTTGCTGACTGGAAATAGAGTAGAGTCTCGGATGACTTCCTTTCAGAGTACCACCTTGAACCCAGTTATCTTCCCAAAATCGAGTCTGCATACCATTGCCTACTTCCATTGCCAGTCCACTTACCACTTTATCACGAATCCGCGGTTCTTTTATATTCAGCTGACATATGTCCTTCCAAGGGCCACCCTTTACTGGTAAAGGCTGAGTTGCTAACATGACATCCGGGTTCAACTTATTACACGAACACACAATCTTCTTCCACAGCGGGCAATCCTCCTTTGAAAACCTCCACCACCACTTAAACAGAAGTGCTGTGTTTCTCAGCACTGCATCACCAACCCCCAATCCCCCAACCTTTTTTGGAGCCTGAACTATCTCCCACTTTACCATAGGTATACCATAGTTCCCGTTCTCCCTGCACCACAAAAAGTTCCGTTGTAAAGCAATCAGCTTGTCCGCTACCGCCTTCGGCATCTTGTATAGACTAAGGTAGTAGATGGGGAGACTATTCAGCACCGATTTGATAAGGACCAGCTTACCTGATTTATTCAAAACCTTGGCTTTCCACAAACTCAGCTTCTGTTCCACCTTATCAATAATTGGTTTCCAAGTCTTCACCAAGTGCGGATTCGCACCTAGAGAAACTCCCAAGTATCTAACCGGTAGAGAAGCTTGTTGGCATCCCAGCAGTCCACATGCTTGATCAATCCATCCTTGCTCACAGTTCACCGATATCAGATTCGATTTATCAAAGTTAATGCTCAGCTACCGATATCTGACGTGTTCTTTTATATTCAACATTTCACTACCTTTAATTTAATATTAAAAATTATTAAACGACTTAATTTATTATTTTAATTTTTAAATAAAAATTTAAAATCTTTTAATTTTTGATATTTCTAAAAATAATATATATTTTTAAATTTTTATTTATTTAAAATTAAGAAGATAAATAAAAATAATTAAAATCCAAACGCTAGCTACTCTATTAAGATATACTAAAACTTAATATATATGATAAATCATGTGCCTTCTCTTTCATTTCTTCATTGATAAGCTTGCCTGCATGTGGCCCAAGATTATAAGAAATAATGGAATCTCTTGTTCCTTTAATGAAATTAACTGTCAGCCTATGAATTATAAATTAAAAAAAATTACAATTATATTTTTAAAGATTTTAATTTTGAATTAATTAATTCTAAAAAAAAAATATTAATTAAGTTTTGATTAACGATAACAAATGATAAATATGTATATTTTTCTGTGAATAAATAATATAAAACGAAATAAAATTATTAATGTATTTTATTATTTATTATAGTATGTTTTATTACTGATATATGAGCATAGAAATAATATAATTTAAATAATAAAATATTTATTATTTTTTGAATTTTTATATAATTTTTATTAATAATTTTTTATTTACCATAAATTTTATTAGAATACGTAAAATTTCACTTAAAAAATTATTATCTATGTGATAATTTTTTTATAAATAAATATCTCACAGTAATTAATAGTAGATATAAATACAATTCTTAAATTTTACATAATAAATTAATAAAAAATATAATATGTCCATCAGAAAATTAAATTAGTAACTTTTTTTAAAAAAATAATTAATTTAAAATTAAAATTTCTAGAGACCTATCATTTTATTCTTTACAAAAAATCTTACTAACATTTTCAAGCACAACTTCAGTATTATTATATTCCGATAATGGTGAGGGAGAGAAGAAGGGACTCGTAAGTTAATTACTTGAGATTGAAAATAGCAAAAAAAATCCACAAGCGCAAATAGCTATTATGATTATCCGCAACAAAAATCTAACAAACACACAAAATTTTCATCAGAATCCTCCCTGTGAATAAATAGATTTGAGACATGGTATGAACATCTAACATATCGCAATTTTATGCGTATGTGATATTCTAATGATTTCGTTTCGTCAAGGAATAACACTTAATAGTCAAGAAAACAATATAAATAATTTAGAATTTATTTTTGACTGAGAACAACACTTAATGAAACGTGACCAGATCATATAAAGAAGATGCATGATTAGACAGAAATATTGTATCAGTACATTTCATAGGATATTTGTTGTGTAGTATTATCGTTTATTTCTTTCTTTCTTTTTTTTCTATTGCACTAGATTTTTTAATTGAAAGGATAATCGTTAGATCTCGCTTATAAATTTGTTTAGTAACTTTTTTCTTTCTTTCCTTTCCTTGTTTCTATCTTTTTGAAAGGACTTTTTTAGATGGCAAAGTATTTGACGGTGATGGAGTTGTCAAAAATATTTAAAAAATATCTTAATTTATTTTGTTATAAATGAGTAAAAATATTTTTGAAAATTAATTTTAAGTCTTAGGTACTGAAATCACTTTTCAAATCACAACTTCAAAAACATAAATATTCTTACTCTTATCCTTATCTCCAATTTAAAAACATGGTTATAGCCGCCTCTATTTTAAGCTGCTTGTTTTTTTTTTTTTTTTTTTTGATAAATACTGTCAAGTTGAGTTAATTGCTTACAATTCGTTATTTCATTTTCAAGTTTTGTGTTCAAGGAAGATTTGTTCTATGTTTTTCTTAGCAGTATATTTTTTTCACCTTCTTTTCATTTTAAGGTTATAGATGCTTTAGTTATCAAAGTTTTTGCCAAAAACTAAAATTATTCTAAACGTCTTTTTTCGTTTTTAAAATTGTCTCTAACGGTAAAATTATTTTTAAAATGATCATTTTCTATCTCAATTTAAAACTTTAGACAAAATTATTCTTAGTAAAAATAAAATTAAAAAAATTTGTTTTCACCCATTCAGATTCTAACTGCATCCTTACCTCCATAAACTTTATCCCCTTAAACTAATAAAACCCAAACAACTCCGATCCTCTTTATCTCTCCACTATGCCATCCTAACACTTCCAAAAGAATTTTCATGGTCATCAACTTCAACAACAATTAATTTATTTTAATTAAAAAATAAAACAAAAATTAAGAAAAAGAGAGAAAGCTGGGAAGAAAAAGCAAGACTAAGAGAGATAACAATGGAGATAGACTTGCGAAGGATGGGATGGTGGCTCCAACAATTTTTTCCTTCTCTTTTATTTTTTTTCCTTCCTCCTATTTTCATCTTGTTCTTCAATGTTTTCTTACTTTCACTACAAACTCTCTCTTTTTGTGCTTTCTTGAGGACGGTCAAATGGAATTTTTCAGATTGGGAGTTGAGTATCAATGAAGAATGTGGTAGCCGAAGCAAGTTAATTGGATAGAGTAAGGTGTAAACGACTGGATTTTTTGTAAAATAATTTTGGGTTAACCACCAAAAATATCCCTAAATTTTGTAAACACAGACAATAATGCCTCCCACTTTTATAATCTACAAAAATATTTTTGAATAATTTAGAAATGTGCACAAAATATCCGTTGATGTGTAGATATTTTATACGCTTTTTGGCATAGTTTTCATGTAGTTTTTAATAGGTTTTATTTAGTTTTTATTAAGTTTTTACAAGTTTTAGTGTTAAATTCACATTTTTGGATTTCACTTTGAGTTTGTGTTTTTGTACCATTTCAGGTATTTTCTGGCTGAATTTGAAGAGCTGGAGCAAAAGTCTAATTCAGAGACGGAGAAAGCATTGCAGATGTTGTCCAGATCTGACCTCCTTGCACTCGGAAGAGATTTTCTGGAGTTATAGAAGACCAAATGGAGAGTTCTTAATGGCTATGAAAATCTGACTTCCAGAGCTTTCCAGCAATGTATAATAGTCTATACGTTGTTTCGGAGTAGATGGTCCAAAACTGGCCTCCAACGCCAGCTTCCTGCCCCCTTTCTGGCATCCAGCTCCCAAGGAGCAGAGTTCAATGTCCAAACACCCAGAAAGTACTCCCTAGCTGGCGTTCCACATCTAAGAGACCTCATAGCACATGGATCTCATCAAGCTCAGCCCAAACACTCATCAAGTGGGCCCTAGAAGTGAATTTTAGTACTAAAAAGACTGTTTAACCCTTACTAGTCATTAGTTAGTATTTAAGGGATTTAATTCATGTTATTTGAACACTTTTACATCACTTTTACCATCATACACGTTTATCATTGTATTTTTACTTTAGTATGAGTTTCTAAACCTCCTAAGTTGAGGGGAGGAGTCCTGCTGAGTTTTATGAATTAATAAAAGTACTACTGTTTCTCTTCGATCCGTATTTGATTAATTCTAAGATGTATATTCGTACTTCATTGTGGTGAATAGGATGATTTGAAAAATTAGCTCTGTTCATCACATTAATATGAACGTGCCTGACAAACACCCGCGTTTACTTGGGTTCAGAACGCGTCTTTCACCGGATAGTGACGAATCAACAGCTTGAATATACGTCTCTCAGATAGCTAATCCACGACTTTATTGGAGACTTCTCGAGACATCAGTTTAGCCAATTTTCGGGGAGATTAGGGTCTCTGTGGTAGAGGCTAGAACCCAATGATACAACATTCTCTGATCTGGAAGATCCGATAGATGATTAGTCGTGCGGTGACAGCGCATTTGGGCCATTTTCACTGAGAGGACGGATGGTAGCCATTGACAACGGTGATCCACCAACACACAGCTTGCCATAGAAGGAGCCTTGCGTGCGTGAAGAAGAAGGCAGGGGAAAAGCAGAGATTCAGAAGACAAAGCATCTCCAAAACTCCAACACATTCTCCATTACTGCGTAACAATTATTTATTTTATGCTCTTTTATTTTTTTACAATTGAAACTAAAGAACCTATTGGTATCCTGACTAAGAATAATAAGATAACCATAGCTTGCTTCAAGCCAACAATCTCCGTGGGATTCGACCCTTACTCACGTAAGGTATTACTTGGACGACCCAGTGCACTTGCTGGTTAGTTGTGCGGAATTACATAGTGTGAGTGTAATTTTCGTACACCAAGTTTTTGGCGCCGTTGCCGGGGATTGTTTGAGTTTGAACAACTGACGGTTAATTTTGTTGCTTAGATTAGGAAAATTTTGTCTTTTGGGTCAGAGTTTTTTATTTTCTTTTCAAAAAATTTTTCAAAAATATTATTTTTTTTTTATTAATTTTTAGTTTTTATGTGAGTTTATTGTCATGTTTTAAGTTTGGTGTCAATTGCATGCTTTTCTTTGTCTTTCAATTTTCGAATTGCATGTTCTTTGTTCTTCCTTGATCTTCAAATTGTTCTTGTCAATTTTTCTTGTTTGATCTTTGGTTTGTCTTGTTTTGTGTCTTTTCTTGTTTTTCTTGTGCATTTTCAAATTTTTAGTTTTCAAAAATTTTTATTTATTAAATACCTTATTAAAACACGTTAAATTTATAGCTCAGTTGGCTAGAGCGTTGGCTTATGTTCTTGGCAATTGGGTATCTTCCTTTTAAAACTTTTTCAAAAATAATTTTTCTTTGATTAAATCTTGTGCCAAACTTTAAGTTTGGTGTTCTTTTGTTAATTTTCGTTAATTTTCAAAAATTTATTTTGGTTTTCTAAAAATTTTAAGTTTGGTGTTCTTTCTTTTGTTCTTGTTGTTCTTGTGAGTCTTCAAGGTGTTCTTGAGTCTTCTTTGTGTTTTGATCTTAAAATTTTTAAGTTTAGTGTGCCTTGGTGTTTTTCCTCCAAAATTTTCGAAAACAAGGAGCATTGGATTTAAAAATTTTAAGTCTTGTGTCTTTTGTGTGTTTTTCTCTTTCATAATAAAATTCAAAAAATCAAAAAATATCTTTTCTAACTATTTTTAAGCAAATATTTTGAAATTTTTTTCATAAAAAATCAGATTTCAATTTTAAAATTTTAAAATCATATCTTTTTCAAAAATATCCTAACCACTTTCTCTCTCCTCACTTTTTCGAAAATCTTCATAAAATATTTTCAAATTTTTTATTTTTATTCTTTTTATTTTATTTCATTATTATTTCGAAAATTACTTTTCTTATATAATAAAATAAATCCACATCATCTCCCTTTCTCCATCATGAACCTAAGTGGAAATGAACAGTCCAGAAGGACTCTGGGGTCATATGCTAACCCCACTACTGCTTCATATGGGAGTAGTATTTGTATACCCTCCATCGGAGTCAGTAGTTTTGAGTTGAATCCTCAGCTCATTATCACGGTGCAGCAAAGTTGCCAGTATTCCGATCTTTCACAGGAAGAACCTACAGAGTTTCTGGCACAGTTTTTACAAATTGCTGACACAGTACATGATAAGGAAGTAGATCAGGATGTCTACAGATTATTACTGTTTCCATTTGCTGTAAAAGACCAAGCTAAGAGGTGGTTAAATAACCAACCTAAGGCTAGCATAAGGACATGGAAACAGCTGTCAGAAAAATTCCTGAATCAATATTTCCCTCCAAAACGGATGACACAGCTAAGGCTGAACATCCAAAGCTTTAAACAAGGAGATAATGAATCTCTTTATGATGCCTGGGAGAGATACAAAGAGATGCTAAGAAAATGTCCCTCTAAAATATTTTCAAAGTGGGTGCAGTTAGACATCTTCTATTATGGGCTTACAGAGAAAGCTCAGATTTCTCTAGACCACTCAGCTGGTGGATCTATCCACATGAGAAAGATAATTGAAGCTCAAGAGCTCATTGATACAGTTGCCAGAAATCAGCATCTGTACCTAAGCAGTGAACCTTCCATAAGAGAAGAGGCTAAAATAGTAACTGCTGAACTCAGTCCTGCAGAACAAGTTACTGAATTCAATCAGCAATTAGATTTTTTAATAAGGCAGCTAGCCGAATTCAAGGAGATACTACAAGACACAAGAATGGCTAATATGAACATGGAAGTGCAGTTGAAGCAAATAGAACAGCAGTTATCAAAATAGATAACAGAAGAGTGCCAAGCAGTTTAATTAAGAAGTTGGAAGACATTAAATACCTCACTTCAAGGCAGCACGAAGCCAAGAAATGAACAAACTGCTACCCAAAATCCCTATGAGAACAGTAAGAGCCCAGAGAGGAACAATTCTGGCGTTCAAACGCCAGAAAAGGGTGAAGGGCTGGCGTTAAGCGCCCAACTCATGCTCAGTTTTGGCGTTCAAATGCCAGAAACAGGCAAAAAGTTGGCGTTGAACGCCCAAAGAAAGCTCAGTTCTGGTGTTCAGACATCAGAAACAGGTAAGGAGTTGGCGTCTAATGCCACTCCAGCTTCCACCCCTGTCATTCAAACGCCAGTAGAAGATTAGACACATACAAGTGCTAATAGCAACCCCTCTAAAAAGGCTTCTCAACCCACATCTGTAGGCAATAAACCTGCAACAACTAAGGTTGAGGAATACAAAGCCAAAATGCCTTATCCTCAGAAACTCCGCCAAGGGAACAGGATAAGCAATTTGCCCGCTTTGCAGACTATCTCAGGACTCTTGAAATAAAGATTTCATTTGCAAAGGCACTTGAGCAAATACCCTCTTATGCTAAGTTCATGAAAGAGATCTTAAGTCATAAGAAGGATTGGAGAGAAACTGAAAAAGTTTACCTCACTGAAGAATACAGTGCAGTCATTCTGAAAAGCTTACCAGAAAAGTTTAAAGATCCCAGAAGCTTTATGATACCATGCACATTAGAGGGTACTTGTACCAAGCAAGCTCTATGTGATCTTGGGGCAAGTATCAACCTAATACCTGCATCTACCATCAGAAAGCTTGGTTTGACTGAAGAAGTCAAACCAACCCGGATATGTCTCCAACTTGCTGATGGCTCCATTAAATACCCATCAGGCGTGATTGAAGACATGATTGTCAAGGTTAGGCCATTTGCCTTTCCCACTAACTTTGTGGTGCTGGAAATGGAGGAGCACAAGAGTGCAACTCTCATTCTAGGAAGACCTTTCCTAGCAATTGGACGAACCCTCATTGACGTCCAAAAAGGGAAAGTAACCCTGAGAGTCAATGAGGACGAGTTTAAGTTGAATGTTGTCAAAGCTATGCAGCATCCAGACACCCCAAACGACTGCATGAGCATTGATATTATGGACTCTCTGGTAAAAGAGGTCAATATGACTGAGAGTCTCGAATCAGAGCTAGAGGATATCTTTAAAGATGCTCAGCCTGATCTGGAGGAACCAGAGAGAATAATAGAGCCTCTGAAAATACCTCAGGAAGAGGAGAAACCTCCCAAGCCCAAGCTCAAACCATTACCACCATCTCTGAAATACGCATTTCTGGGAGAAGGTGATACTTTTCTTGTAATCATAAGCTCTACCTTAGAGCCACAGGAAGAGGAAGCACTAATTCAAGTGCTAAGGACACACAAAACTGCTCTTGGGTGGTCCATCAGTGATCTTAAGGGCATTAGCCCAGCCAGATGCATGCACAAGATCCTATTGGAGGGTGATGCTAAGCCAGTGGTTCAACCACAGAGGCGGCTGAACCCAGCCATGAAGGAGGTGGTGCAGAAGAAGGTCACTAAATTACTAGAGGCTGGGATTATTTATCCTATTTCTGATAGCCCTTGGGTAAGCCATGTCCAAGTCGTCCCTAAGAAGGGTGGCATGACAGTGGTTCATAATGAAAAAAATGAACTGGTTCCTACAAGAATAGTTACAGGGAGGCATATGTGTATTGATTATAGAAGGCTCAATACAGCTATCAGAAAGGATCATTTTCCTTTACCATTCATGGACCAGATGCTAGAAATACTGGCAGGTCATGAATACTACTGCTTCCTGGATGGATATTCAGGTTATAATCAAATTGCAGTAGATCCCCAGGATCAAGAGAAAACAGCATTCACATGTCCATCCGGAGTATTTGCATGCAGAAGGATGCCATTTAGTCTGTGCAATGAACCTGCAACATTTCAAAGGTGCATGCTCTCTATTTTCTCTGATATGGTGGAAAAATTTCTGGAAGTCTTCATGGATGACTTTTCAGTATTTGGAGACTCATTCAGCTCCTGTCTTGACCATCTAGCACTTGTTCTAAAGAGGTGCCAAGAGACCTACCTGGTTTTAAACTGGGAGAAATGTCACTTTATGGTGACTGAAAGAATTGTCCTTGGGCACAAAATTTCTAATAAGGGAATAGAGGTGGATTGATAAACCTCAATTTGATGGTTTATCTTGTATTGAATTTAGAGTATTTTGTAGACCTTTTCTCACATTTACTCAATGAATTAGCATGGTTTTGTATATTCTCCTTTAATTGTGCTTAAGAGTGAAAACATGCTTTTTATGTCTTAAAATAAATAAATTTAATTCACCTTGATTCCATTAGATGCCTTGATATGTTTTTTAAGTGATTTAAGATTTAGGAGGCAAAGATTGGATCAAAGGAATGAAGAAAGAAAGCGTGAAAAGTTGGAGAACTCATGAAGAAATGAAAGAACCGGAAAGCTGTCAAGCCGACCTCTTCGCACTTAAACGATCATAACTTGAGCTACAGAGGTCCAAATGATGAGGTTTCAGTTGGGTTGGAAAGCTAACATCCGGGGCTTCAAAACGATATGAGATTTGCTATGGTTGAACCGCGCATGGTGACGCGTACGCGCATAGTACGCGCACGCGCCGTTGCTGCCACCTGGTTCACTTAAAGCAAAACGTGGCCAACAAATTCTAAAGCCTTGTGGGCCCAATCCAACTCATTTCTGATGCTATTTAACCCAAGGAATGAAGAGGGAAACACAAGTTAGTTACCATTAGTTTAGTTTAGTTTTAGAAGTAGTTTCTAGAGAGAGAAGCTCTCACTTCTCTCTAGGATTAGGATTAGGATTAGGTTTAGTTCTTAGATCTAGATTTTAATTCATCTTCTTCTACTTCTATCTTCTCAATTCCTTGTTGTTACATTCATTCTTCTTCCATTCTTTTGTTGTAATTTCCTTTATGTTGTTCTTGTGTTTTGTTGTAGATCTACTTTTGTTTCTTCTACTCTCTTTCAATTCAATCAAGGTAATTCATAATAAATGTGTTTCTTTTGATTGATGTTGTTAATTCTTTTTAATAATTGTTGTTAGATTTCATTCTTGTTGTCAATTTACTATGCTTTTCTTTTGTGCCTTCCAAGTGTTTGATGAAATGCTTGGTTGGATTTTAGAGTAGAATTTTATACTCTTAGCTTGGAAAGGCAACTTAGGACCTCTTGAGGTTACTAATGTCCAAGTGATTGATGATTGGGAGCCATTGACTCTAGTTCTCACTAATTGAATTAGTGGAGAGTTAGGACTTATGGACTAGGATTGATATAGCTCATTTGACTTTCCTTTACTATTAGTTAGAGGATGATTTAGTGAGATTAATCCTTGCCAATTCTCATATTGTGGTTAGTGATTAGGATAGAGATCCTTGACCACCAACCCTTGCCAAGATCTTTTTTTTGTTAATAAAATTTCATTACCATTTACTATTCATATTTCTCATCCAAAACCCCAAAATAAACAAGTCCATAACCAATAACAAGAACACTACCCTGCAAGTCCTTTGAGAGACGACCCGAGGTTTAAATACTTCGGTTTATAGATTTTAGGGGTTTGTACTTGTGACAAACAAATTTTTGTATGAAAGGATTATTGTTGGTTTAGAGACTATACTTCAACGAGATTTCATTTGTGAAATTCTAAACCGCCAATAATCCAATCATCAAAATGGCGCCGTTGCCAGGGATTTGCAATGGTGTTATGTTATTGGTTATTGTACATATGTGAATATTGTGAATAGGTTTATCTTTTGTTTGTTTCTTACTTTTTGTTAGTTTTATTTTTTTCTCTCACTATGAATTCTCACTTTGGCTTTGAGTTTGGTTCCAATTGTGTTGTAGGAAATGTGAACTTTAATAGCAACATGTACCATGGATGGAACCATCAAAGATGGGAGGAGCCTCAAGGAATTGATCACTCCTATTGGCAACAACCTCCGGATACTTATAGGTATAATTTCCATCCTAATTCATGCCAATTTAACGACTATGATGACTCTTTTTGTGACACTCAACAACCACCATCATATGCCTATGACACCTCAATACACACAATCTCCACAACCTTACCAAGAGGAACCACTTTCCTACCATGAACCCTCTCTCCAAAATAATGAACCTTCCTATTCACCCCAAGCCCCAATAGACGATCTTCTCACTTTGTTACTCCAAGGACAAGAAGCCATGAAGCTGGATACACTTGAGTTTGTGACCAATTTGACCAAGGTGGTGCACACTTTAGCCCACCAATGCTTGAACACTCAAGGTACTTCCGTAGCCACATGCGAAAACCCTAAAGAAGAGCAAAGTATGAAGGAGAAATTGGACAATCCGGTAGAGAAGGGAGAATCAAATTTTGTGTTAGAACATTTGGAGGAGCCTATGATCATTGAAGAAAAGGAAGAAGTGGTTGAAGATTTGGGAAATGTTGAAAGTCCATGGGAATGTAGCATCATGGAGCACTCTTCCATGAAGCTTGATATTGATGTTGAGGAGGGTGCGCAACCTCCAAGGCATATCATCGTTGGAGATTGGAAGAGGCTTATCAAGAGATGGATTCAATCATGGATGAATTTCTCTCTACAATGGAATCCTCTCCCATTGGACATGAAGTTAAAATTATAAAAGAATGTGCACAACCTCCCATACCCTTGGTGAGCAACGAAAAAGAGAGTGAATTGGAGGAGAGCTACCAAGAGGGAAAAGTTGGCATGGTGTATATCGAAATTGAAGAATATGAAGAGGTTGATCAAGAGATGGATTCATTCATCAATGAATTCCTATTCAAAATTGACTCACCTCCCATTGGGCAAGATGAAGTTCTTGAAGACAACACCAAGCCATGTGATAAAAGGGGAAAGGTTAAAATCGAGGAAGCTCGCAAAGAGATGAAAATACACAAAGAAGAGCACAAGGAAGTAGACCTTGCATTGTCTAAGTGTGGGGAGGTCTCCCTCCCCAAGTCACCATCCAACACAACATCCAAGTGGGTAAAACTCTTATCCATAAGCTTTACTTTCTCACTTGAATATGGTATAATTGAAAATGATGGTCAACTTAGAGCTCTTTGTGGAGTTAAAAGTATAAGAGAGTTGTGTAGTGGTTGGAAACATCATTCTAAGCTCATGACGGTTGCACGCTCAAAATTCAAGAGCAATGGTTGGTGTAGAACCAAATGGCATGGGTCTAAGAAGTTGTTTGGAAGCTTCTTTGAGAATTCCAAGGCCGTACCACCCGGATGGAATAATGACGATCAATTTAAGGATGGGTGTCAAAACAAAGTGTGGGATCCCGGATCGCACAATGAAAATCAAATTTGGGAGCTCATGGTTTGTGGAGAACTCCATCAAAGCTTGAAGATATTGAAATTGAAGAATGGAGCTTGCTGGAGATTCAAGCATTGGTGGAAGTTCCAAGATGAGTACAAGCACAAGCCACCTTGAGAAGAGCTCCCCATAAGTCCAACTTAAGGACAATAAAATAAAAGTGCTAGGTGGGAGACACCCCACCATGGTAAACTCTTTCCATACTCTTTTAGTTTTGTTAATAAGTGAATTGAGTTGCCATTGTAGGTAGATTCTCATTTTCATTTTTATCTTTTGTAAATATTGGTAGAATTAGTTTAATTTCTTGTTTTTATTGTTTTATTGAGTTTAGTTAGTAGTATAGTATGTTGAATAAGGTTCTAGGGTGTTTTGGTAGCTATTTAGAGGATTGAAAGGCATGGATTGGTGCAAGAACTTAGAAAATATTTTGAAAAACAGAACACCATCCACGCGTGGGCGCACATAACGCGTGCGCGCACCCGAGCATTTTTCGACCATCCATGCGGACGCGCACTGTACGCGTACGCGTGGATGCAAAATTTTACCTCCAACCAAAAAATCCGAGAGTTAGGCCTGCACTATGCGAACATTGGGCCTAAGGCACAAGTCTGTGCACGCGTGCGCGCACTTGGCGCGTACGCGCACATGATCTTAAATTGGCAATGCACGTGCACGCACACTGTGCGCGCGCGCGTCGATTGCACGATCCACACTCCTGGTACTTTTACCCGAGAGTTGTGCCAGACTTGGGCCGACATTATGCCTCCGGTCTAACTCGATGCACGCGTGCGCGCACCTGGCGCATACGCGTCCTTCAACCAATATGCACATCGACACGTACGCATCGGTAAAAAAAATTTTTTTTTCCCCTTCCATTTTCTTTTGCTTATCACATTCGCATACTTCTACTCTTCCCATTTTCATTTAGTTTTTGTAGCAGTTTTCGTTTTTTTTTAAGTCATTTTAATAATGGTTGTTGCATCTTCCTACTCAATTGTTGACGATTCCTTGCATTACTTTGGTGCCTCTTGACTTGTTTCATATTGTTGGGTGATGTTTCTCTTCAAATCAATGCTCAATCTTTTATGCACTTGTGTTCTTTGTGCATTGATATGACCTTATATTGTCTTTCATGGCCCACTCTCTCTTGTTCGAACTTGATGCTCATCATGCTCTTCATGCTTTGACCTTACTCTTGCATCAAGTATCATTGATATGCCATTTTCTCTTATTGTTTTCTCCTCTACATGTTGTAGCTACCATGTAGTAGAGAACCATAAACATACTTGGCATTAGCCCTGCCTATGTTCTAATTGCTTTGATATCTTTGTTATAGGCTTAACTTTCTTTCTTTTTCTTTCCTTTTAGGCTGGCCACCAAGAGAAAAAAAAGAAAAAGCTTTTAAATGGGGCAACGAACAAGTCACCTGCACAACCTTGTGAAGGAGCTCATCAATTGTAGCAACCCGTCCACCTTGCTCTTCTTTGCATGCACCGAGGATGGTGCAATCTTCAAGTGTGGGGAGGTCGTCGTCTGACCGATCTCCATGGGTAACAATTTTCTTTTTCAACACCAATGTTAGTTAGTTATTGCATTGCATGATAGGTTGCATGTTAGTTAGAATTTGTACATATTTTACTACCTTCTTCTTATTAGGACTACTTGGTTAGGGTGATGATTTCCTTTCCAAGAAACTGTTTTACGGCACCCTACCAATTTGAAAAAGAAAATTTGTGGAACTTGCTTGAAAGAATTTATTTTGGAACATGGTTTTTGAGCTAAGAACACAAGCTTGTGAGATTCGAGCCTAATTATGTGGTTACATCTTATAACCACTTATTTTTCCTTCTTGTGTGCATTATTCTCTTCCTATGATTGTAATCTTTGATTTGTTTGATTCTTTATGTCCATTATTTTGTGTATCCATGCATTTATATGATTGAGGCCATCACTTCATTAGCTCATTTACCCAAATGGCCTTACCTTTTATCTTCCTTTGTTAGCCAAATTTGAGCCTACGATTAACCCACTTTGTTCTTAATTTAGCACATTACAAGCCTTAAAGCGAAAAACAATAAATGTCCTTAATTTGGATCTTTGATTGGCTTAGGCTAGTGTGTGTGAGTATCATTCAAGTGTGGGAACCTTGGGACATTGGGTGAATAAAAGGGTAGTTTTGTATTATTAGTGTAAATATTGGGAATTGGGTACATACTCATGTATTGATCAAATGTAAAACCTTATGCATTGATGCTCTTGTATATAAAAAAAATGAGAAAAAGAAAAAGAAGAAAAAGAAAGAAATAAAAAAGGGGACAAAATGCCCCAAAGTAAAGCTCAAATAAGAGTTAATGCATAAGTGTTGTGAAATGAAAAGAGAATGCATGAGTATGTGGAAAAGTGAAGAATGGGTATTTAGGTTAGAACTTAATTGTATAGGATGTCATAGGTTAGGTGGGAAGTCTAAGCCTATCAAAGATTCAAACTTCAAGCTCACTTGACCAAATATGCATCCTACCTTAACCCTAGCCCCATTACAACCTAAAAAAAAAAAGACCTCATGATACATGTACGCATGCATTGAATAATTGTTGATTGTTAGATGAAAAACAAATCTTGGAAAGCATGATTAGGGGAGAATTGAGAGAATCAACCCTATACACTTGAGCGACTAGAGTGCAAACACTTCCGGTGAGGATTCAATGCTCAATTCCTTGATTCCCGGCTTTCATTAGCGTTCTTCTTGCAAGTCTACTTGAACTTCATTTTGATATTCGAGTTGGTAGGATTCATAAATCGTTATATGATCTTGGCCCTACTTGTTCATACATGCTCTTGGAGGATTGATTTATTTTTAACCAAGTAGGTAGAATCATTTTGCATTTAGTTGCATGCATATAGTTTCTTTGCTTTGAATAAGTGTCATATCCCTTATTTCATTCTTGGTTTAGCATGAGGACATGCTAAGGTTTAAGTGTGGGGAGGTTGATAAACCCCAATTTGATGGTTTATCTTGTATTGAATTTAGAGCATTTTGTAGACCTTTTCTCACATTTACCCAATGAATTAGCATGGTTTTGTATATTCTCCTTTAATTGTGCTTAAGAGTGAAAATATGCTTTTTAGGTCTTAAAATAAATAAATTTAATTCACCTTGATTCCATTAGATGCCTTGATATGTTTTTTAAGTGATTTAAGATTTAGGAGGCAAAGATTGGATCAAAGGAATGAAGAAAGAAAGCGTGAAAAGTTGGAGAACTCATGAAGAAATGAAAGAACCGGAAAGCTGTCAAGCCGACCTCTTCGCACTTAAACGATCATAACTTGAGCTACAAAGGTCCAAATGATGCGATTTTAGTTGTGTTGGAAAGCTAACATCCGGGGCTTCGAAACGATATAAGATTTGCTATGGTTGAACCGCGCATGGTGACGCGTACGCGCATAGTATGCACACGCGTCATTGCTGCCACCTGGTCACTTAAAGCAAAACGTGGCCAACGAATTCTAAAGCCTTGTGGGCCCAATCCAACTCATTTCTGATGCTATTTAACCCAAGGAATGAAGAGAGAAACACAAGTTAGTTACCATTAGTTTAGTTTAGTTTTAGAAGTAGTTTCTAGAGAGAGAAGCTCTCACTTCTCTCTAGGATTAGGATTAGGATTAGGTTTAGTTCTTAGATCTAGATTTTAATTCATCTTCTTCTACTTCTATCTTCTCAATTCCTTGTTGTTACATTCATTCTTCTTCCATTCTTTTGTTGTAATTTCCTTTATGTTGTTCTTGTGTTTTGTTGTAGATCTACTTTTGTTTCTTCTACTCTCTTTCAATTCAATCAAGGTAATTCATAATAAATGTGTTTCTTTTGATTGATGTTATTAATTCCTTTCAATAATTGTTGTTAGATTTCATTCTTGTTGTCAATTTACTATGCTTTTCTTTTGTGCCTTCCAAGTGTTTGATGAAATGCTTGGTTGGATTTTAGAGTAGAATTTCATACTCTTGGCTTGGAAAGGCAACTTAAGACCTCTTGAGTTACTAATGTCCAAGTGATTGATGATTGGGAGCCATTGACTCTAGTTCTCACTAATTGAATTAGTGGAGAGTTAGGACTTATGGACTAGGATTGATATAGCTCATTTGACTTTCCTTTATTATTAGTTAGAGGATGATTTAGTGAGATTAATCCTTGCCAATTCTTATATTGTGGTTAGTGATTAGGATAGAGATCCTTGACTACCAACCCTTGCCAAGATCTTTTTTTTGTTAATAAAATTTCATTACCATTTAGTATTCATATTTCTCATCCAAAACCCCAAAATAAACAAGTCCATAACCAATAACAAGAACACTACCCTGCAAGTCCTTTGAGAGACGACCCGAGGTTTAAATACTTCGGTTTATAGATTTTAGGGGTTTGTACTTGTGACAAACAAATTTTTGTATGAAAGGATTATTGTTGGTTTAGAGACTATACTTCAACGAGATTTCATTTGTGAAATTCTAAACCGCCAATAATCCAATCATCATGGATCAAGCTAAGGTAGATGTAATTGAAAAATTACCACCACCTGCCAATGTTAAGGCAATCAGAAGCTTTTTGGGGCATGCAGGATTCTATAGGAGGTTTATAAAAGATTTTTCAAAAATCGCCAAACCTCTGAGTAATCTACTAGCTGCTGACACTCCATTTATCTTTGATAAGGAATGTCTGCAGGCATTTGAGACTCTGAAAGCTAAACTGGTCACAGCACCAGTCATCTCTGCACCAGACTGGACAGTACCATTTGAACTAATATGTGATGCCAGCGACCATGCCATTGGTGCAGTGTTGGGACAAAGGCATGACAAGCTTCTGCACGTCATTTCTTATGCCATTCGTGTTTTAAATGACGCACAGAACACAACCACGAAAAAAGAGTTACTTGTAGTAGTTTACGCCATTGACAAGTTCAGATCTTATTTAGTAGGATCAAAAGTAATTGTGTACACTGACCATGCTGCTCTTAAATATCTACTCACAAAGCAGGATTTAAAACCCAGACTCATAAGATGGGTGTTGCTTCTGCAAGAGTTTGATATAGAAATAAGAGACAGAATAGGGACAGAGAACCAAGTAGCAGATCACCTGTCCCGAATAGAACCACTAGAAGGGGCATCCTTCCCTCTTACTAAGATCTCTGAAAACTTTTTGGATGAGCAACTCTTTGCCGTCCAGGATGTGCCATGGTTTGCAGACATTGCAAACTACAAGGCAGTGAGATTCATACCCAAAGAGTACAGTAGGCAGCAATCAAAGAAATTGATCACGGATGCAAAATACTATCTTTGGGATGAACTATATCTCTTCAAGAGATGTGCAGACGGAGTAATCCGTAGATGTGTGCCTAAAGAAGAAGCACAAAAGATCCTCTGGCACTGCCATGGATCACAGTATGGAAGAAATTTTAGAAGTGAGCGAACAGCCACTAGAGTCCTCCAATGTGGCTTCTACTGGCCTACTCTCTATAAAGTCTCCCAAGAGTTTGTACGTAATTGTAACAGTTGCCAAAGATCTGGCAATCTGCCTCACAGTTATGCCATGCCTCAACAAAGGATCTTGGAGATTGAGTTGTTTGATGTATGGGGTATTGACTTCATGGGGCCTTTCCCACCATCATACTCAAACACTTATATTCTGGTGGCAGTGGATTATGTATCCAAATGGGTGGAAGCTATTGCAACACCCACTAATGATACTAAGACAGTGCTAAAATTCCTTCAGAAATACATCTTCAACAGATTTGGTGTCCCTAGAGTACTAATCAGTGATGGGGGCGCTCATTTCTGCAATAAACAGCTTTACTCTACTATGATTCGATATGGAGTTAGCCACAGGGTGGCAACTCTATATCATCCACGGACAAATGGGAAGATGAAGTCTCTAATAGAGAACTTAAAAGAATTCTGGAGCGGACTGTGATTAATCGTAGAAGGGATTGGGAAAGAAGCTTGGATGATGCTCCGTGGTCATATAGAACAGCATTCAAGACTCCTATAGGGACCTCTCCATACCAGCTTGTGTATGAAAAAGCCTGTCACTTGCCAGTGGAACTAGAACAAAAGGCCTACTGGGCAACCAGATCCCTAAACCTTGATGCCAAGTTAGCTTGAGAAAAATGATTGCTCCAGTTAAATGAGCTAGAGGAATTCAGACTCAATGCTTTCGAAAATGCAAAAATTTACAAAGAGAAAGCAAAAAGATGGCATGATAAGAAGTTGTCATCCAGAGTCTTTGAGCCAGGGCAGAAAGTTCTGCTGTTTAATTCTAGGCTCAGATTATTCCCCGAAAAATTGAAATCCCGGTAGAGAGGACCATATGTGATTACAAGTGTGTCACCATATGGATACGTAGAGCTTCAGGATAATGATTCTAACAAAAAGTTCATTGTTAATGGACAGAGAGTCAAACATTATCTTGAAAGCAATTTTGAGCAAGAATGCTCAAGACTGAGACTTGATTAAAGCTCAGTAATAGTCCAGCTAAAGACAATAAAGAAGTGCTTGCTGGGAGGTAACCCAGCCATTAACAAAGCTTATTTTTCAATTAATTGATTTTTATAGGTTCATATTAATTTTCTTCAAGGTAAAATGGCAATTACATGAGTTCACAGAGTCACAGAAGGATTCAGAGGATAAAACAGCAAAAAGAAGGTCACTGGTGCGAAAAAGCCAGTAAGAGCTGTTTTGGGCGTTAAACGCCCAAAAGAAGCATCTACTGGGAATTCAACGCCAGTAGAGATAGCCATCTAGGCGTTAAACGCCATAAAGAAGCATCTTCTGGGCGTTTAATGCCAAATTTACAGCGTCCTGTGCGTTCAGAAAAACACCCAGTGACAAAGGAGTTTCTGGCGTTTAACGCCAGCTGGAAGCAACAGCTGGGCGTTAAACGCCCAGGAGAAGCTACAATTGGGCGTTAAACGCCCAAAACATGCAGCGTTTGGGCATTTAACATCAGGATTGTGGGGAGGAGGTAAATTCGTTTTCACTTCAAATTTTTGTCAATTTCTCATGTTTTAATTTATAATTTCTTACATAAACATGTTACAAACTCTCATCTTTCAACTTCAATTCCAAAAATTTTTAATCCTAATTTTTCAAATCCTTTTTCAAAGAAATCAAATGTATCTTAATTCATAAACACAAATCCTTTTCAAATCCTCTCCAACTTCTTTTCAAATCTTTCTCAAAACTCAACCATCTTTTCAAATTCGTCTCAAATTTTTTAATTCATCATATCCTCTTTTCAAAATTCAGATTTATCTTTTTCAAATATCTTTCATAACTTTTCAATTTTAAATTACATCTTTTTCAAATATCTTTCATAACTTTTCAATTTTAAATTACATCTTTTTCCTATCATATTTATCTTTTACAAATCATATCTTCTATCTTATCTTTTTCAAAATTTTTAAAAATCCACACACCCTTCCGTTTAAATCCACGTTCGGCCTCCCTCCTCTCCTCCACAATTCAACATTGGCTCTCCTTATATCCCTCTCCTTTCCTTTCTTTTGCTTGAGGACAAGCAAACCTCTAAGTTTGGTGTGTTTATCCGTGATCACTAATCCAATACCCACTAAGATCATGGCTCCTAAGGAAAAACAAATCACTCCAAGAGGCAAGAAAGAGAATATTCCAAAACCACTTTGGAATCAAGGAAAGTTCTTAACCAAAGAACATTCAGACCATTACTACAAAATAATGGGTCTAAGATCAGTGATCCCGGAAGTTCAATTCGATCTGAAAGAAGACGAATATCCGGAGATCCAAGAGCAAATTCGAAACAGGAGCTGGGAAATCCTAGCTAATCCTGAAACAAAGGTGGAAAGGAATATGGTTCAGGAATTCTACTCTAATCTGTGGCAAACAGACAGGCAGAGATTAGCTGGAGCCGCCTTCTATGACTATCGAACTATGGTCAGAGGAAAGATTGTTCACCTTCACCCTGACAAAATCAGGGAGGTCTTTAAGCTACCTCAGCTGAAAGATGACCCAGACTCCTTTAATAGGAGAATGATGAGAACAAATAAGGGCTTGGACGAAATTCTAGAAGACATATGCCTCCCTGGAACCAAGTGGACAACCATCACAAAGGGTGTCCCAAATCAACTCAAGAGAGAAGATCTCAAACCAGTCGCCAAAGGCTGGCTGGACTTTATTGGGCGTTCTATACTGCCCACTAGCAACCGCTCTGAAGTCACCATCAAAAGAGCAGTAATGATCCATTGCATTATGTTGGAAAAATAAGTGGAAGTTCATCAGCTAATTTCTTGTGAACTTTACACAATTGCAAACAAGAACTCCAAAGATGCCAAATTGGCTTATCCAAGCTTAATCTCTATGCTATGTAAAGATGCTGGGGTGAAGATGGGAGTAACTGAGTATATTTCAGTTGAGTGACCAATCACCAAAAAGTCAATGGAAGGACAACAAGTGCAGGATGACCCCATCAAGAGGAGAGCATAGGAGTTCCTCCCGGAAATCTCTCAAATTGAATACTGGGAGCATCTTGAAGCATCTGTCACCAAGTTGCAAGAAGCTATGGAGCAACTAAAGGAAGAACAGCAAAATCAAAATAGTATGCTTTACGAACTGCTTAGGGAACAAGAAGAGCAAGGGCGTAAACTGAAGTAATTGAAGTGTCAGAAGCTGTCTCTTGAAGGGCCAAGCACCTCACAGATTAAGGGAGCATCCACCTCCCAAAATAAAGGTTGTTAAGTCCTAATCTTAGCCTTAACTCTGTGATAGTTATTCTTATTAGGAATTTACCTTAGAAGTTATATATAATTAGTAGTAATTAGTATCTCTATTTTGATTTTATCTCCAATTAAGCTATAATTTATTTTTTTCATCATCATCAAACATGAATAAAATAGTAAATTTTTAGAATAAAGAGGCAATAATTTTTTTTTCAAGTTCTTAATAAGGAAAATTCTAATTATTTATATGTGGTGGCAATACTTTTTGTCTTCTGAATGAATGCTTGAACAGTGCATATTTTTTATATTGAATTTTATGAATGTTAAAATTGTTGGCTCCTGAAAGAATGATGAACAAGAGAAATATTATTGCTGATCTGAAAAATCATGAAATTGATTCTTGAAGCAAGAAAAAGTAGTGAAAAAAAAGAGAGAAGCAAAAGAGGTAGAAAAAGCCAATAGCCCTTTAAACCAAAAGGCAAGGGTGAAAAGGATACAAGGCTTTGAGCATCAACGGATAGGAGGGCCCAAGGAAATAAATCCAGGCCTAAGCGGCTAAATCAAGCTGTCCCTAACCATGTGCTTGTGGCATGTAGGTCCAAGTGAAAAGCTTGAGACTGAGTGGTTAAAGTCGTGATCCAAGGCAAAAGAGTGTGCTTAAGAACTCTGTACACCTCTAATTGGGGACTTTAGCAAAGCTAAGTCACAATCTGAAAAGGTTCACCCAGTTATGTGTCTGTGTCCTTTATGTATCCGGTGGTAATATTGGAAAACAAAGTGCTTAGGGCCACGGCCAAGACTCATAAAGTAGCTGTGTTCAAGAATCAACATACTAAACTAGGAGAATCAATAATATTATCTGAATTCTAAATTCCTATGGATACCAATCATTCTGAATTCAAAGGATAAAGTGAGATGCCAAAACTGTTTGGAAGTAAAAAGCTACTAGTCCTGCTCATCTAATTAGAATCTGAGCTTCACTTAAAACTCTGAGATATTATTGCTTCTTGATTTCTTTTTATCCTATTTTATTTATCTAGTTTCTTGGGGACAAGCAACAGTTTAAGTTTGGTGTTGTAATGAGCGGATATTTTATACGCTTTTTGGGGGTAATTTCATATAGATTTTAGTATGTTTTAGTTAGTTTTTAGTATATTTTTATTGGTTTTTAGGGAAAATTCATATTTCTGGACTTTACTATGAGTTTGTGTATTTTTCTGTGATTTCAGGTATTTTCTGGTTGAAATTGAGGGAGCTGAGCAAAAATCTGATTCAGGCTGAAAAAGTACTGCTGATGCTGTTGGATTCTGACCTCCCTGCACTCGAAATGAATTTTTTGGAGCTGCAGGAGTCCAATTGGCGCGCTCTCAATTGGGTTGGAAAGTATACATCCAGGGCTTTCCAGCAATATATAATTGTCCATACTTTGCGCGAAAATAAATGACGTAAACTGGCGTTTAACTCCAGTTCCATGTTGCATTCTGGCGTTGAACGCCAGAAACAGGTTGCAAGTTGGAGTTAAATGCCAGAAACAGGTTACAACCTGACATTTAACTCCAAAAACAGCCCAGGCACGTGAGAAGCTTAAGTCTCAGCCCCAGCACATACTAAGTGGGCCCCAGAAGTGGATTTCTGCACCATCCATCTTAGTTTACTCATTTTTTGTAAACCTAGTTCACTAGTTTATTATTTAAACAACTTTTAAATACTTATTTTGCACCTCATGACATTTTTAGATCTGAACTTTGTACTCTTTGACGGCATGAGTCTCTAAACTCCATTGTTGGGGGTGAGGAGCTCTGCAGCGTCTCAATGAATTAATGCAATTATTTCTGTTTTCTATTCAAACACGCTTGTTTCTCTTTAAGATGTTTATTCGTACTTAACCATGATGAAGGTGATGATCCGTGACACTCATCACCATTCTCAATCTATGAACGCGTGCCTGACAACCACCTCCGTTCTACCTTCGATTGAATGAATATCTCTTGGATTCCTTAATCAGAATCTTCATGGTATAAGCTAGAATCCATTGGCAGCATCCTTGAGAATCCGAAAAGTCTAAACCTTGTTTGTGGTATTTCGAGTAGGATTCAGGGATTAGATGAATGTGACGAGCTTCAAACTCGTGAGTGTTGGGCGTAGTGACAGACGCAAAAGGATCAATGGATCCTATTCCGACATGATCGAGAACCGACAGATGATTAGCCGTGCGGTGATAGCGCATTTGGGCCATTTTCACTGAGAGGACGGATGATAGCCATTGACAACGGTGATCCACCAACACACAGCTTGTCATAGAAGGAACCTTGCATGCGTGAAGAAGAAGACAGGGGGAAAGCAGAAATTCAGAAGACAAAGCATCTCCAAAACTCCAACACATTCTCCATTACTGCGTAACAATTTTTTATTTTATGCTCTTTTATTTTTTTACAATTGAAACTAAAGAACCCTATTGATATCCTGACTAAGAATAATAAGATAACCATAGCTTGCTTCAAGCCAACAATCTCCGTGGGATTCGACCCTTACTCATGTAAGGTATTACTTGGACGACCCAGTGCACTTGCTGGTTAGTTGTGTGGAATTACATAGTGTGAGTGTAATTTTCGTGCACCAACCATCAATCAGAATGGATCCACACTAAACCTGGGGTTCAAATTTGGAGGAGTATTGGCAGCTGCTCAAACCAGTGTCAATCACATACAGCCTGCCATTGAAGAAATCACTCACAAGCAAAAAAAACAGTACTACCAGATTTAATTCCGAAAGACTAAGCAACTCCAACCCTTAACTATTCTCTTTTCATACTTTACACAACTTCTGAGTTCTAATTACCTTATTTATTTATTCCCTTTTCTCTTATGCAATTAAAAATAACATACCAACATCTCCTACTCTTTCACCTGCCTGACTAAAACCTGCAAGATAACCATAGATTGCTTCGAACCACAATCCTCATGGGATCGACCCTGACTCGCTCAGGTATTACTTGAATGACCTAGTGCACTTACTGGTACAACAGTATGAAGGTGTGGGGATTCGTGCTACCGCCCGTCCGTCAAATGATGCCTTCTCCGTTAACGGAAGTGTCTAATGTGACAAACGAAAAAGCTTATGTGGCAAACAGAAATCTTACCCAGACCCATTCTCAAATTTTCCAATTAATTAACCCTAATCCCTAATTAATAACCTAATTTCAACTAATGTATTAAGAAGATAAAATATTTTAACACTGTAAAAAAAGGTCTCAAAGAGAGTAAAAGGGTTAACGATACAGTCATTGTTGCCTCTCCATCTTCTCCTCTTCAAGTCGCTGTCAAATACCATCGTCCATCCACCGTCGCTGGGGCACTGGTTTGGAGAAGCATTGTCGCATCTTGGTGGTTGTTCATCTGACAAGATACGCGTATTATCTTTTTTGTTAGGAACTTTGTGTCGTTCATGTTGTTGTGGTTATATGGTCTTTGATGAAAAAAGATGGCAACTAAATATGTGACAATGATGATTTTCGAGCATTAAAATTTTGTTTTCTAATGTATGCGTTGTTTGCTGTATTGCATTGATTTAGGTTTAGTTAGTTTTATTTTTTCTGTTTTGGAAAAACAATTTTAGTAGTTGATTGGAGCTCTGTTAGTATTAAAATGTGTCTTTTTTTCTTGGAGTTTCAGATATCAACACTCATAACATTTGTGATGCACCATATGAGTAGGTTAGAGAGCAATCAAAAGGGTGAAATGCAATATTTTGGGGGTCTGTTAGCAACATTGACAGGATATGTGTGGATACCTGTAATTTATTTCTAGTAGAAGGGTTCTTTCTCGATTTAGGTTACGCAAGATTTAAGGACGTTCATTGGTTAGAGCCCGAGTTTGACTTATCAAATGGCTTAAGGCCGCTTAAGAGGGATGCTAATGTTGTTAGTATGTGTGAGGTAG
Source organism: Arachis stenosperma (assembly GCF_014773155.1). Taxonomy (NCBI): domain Eukaryota; kingdom Viridiplantae; phylum Streptophyta; class Magnoliopsida; order Fabales; family Fabaceae; genus Arachis; species Arachis stenosperma. Next base: position 36,030,899 of record NC_080379.1, on the reverse strand, counting down.
CTATGAAAAATGGTAATAGGGTTCACTTGTATTTTGAGTATGCTATTGTAGAAAATTCTGAGTATGTAGATGAAGTCGAGGTATCTGATGATGAGGTAGAAGTTGTAGAGGTGGATGATGAGGATGTTTGTGGTAATGATGAAAGACAGGGAGAACATGAGGTGATGGAGGATCAGTACAATGGTAATGAAGATGAGGGTCAAGAGAAGGATAATGTTGATTTTGAGGTGCATGATGAAAATAACGATAATGTAAAGACTACTAATGTACTACCAACTGAGGCACCCCAATTTGAGGGAGATCAAACTGCTGGACATGAAACAAATGAGGAGTAAAATAGGGAGGGCCAGGCTGCATTAGTTGGTGAGTCAACCTCTGAGAATGTAGGTAGACATGATAGAAAGAGGATTAGAAAGAAACATGCCAGGCCACTACCATTGGGCATCACCAAATTAGAAAGGGAAACACCAACTGAAGAAGTTAGAGGAGAAGCAGAATTTGCACAGAAAATGTCAAGTGACGATGTAAATCCACACATTGAACCTGCAGTGAAAGGTAATTTTATTTAAAAAAAATTATGCAATTTAGGTATCATATAAATATTGAACTACCATGTTAACACCGGGTATTTTCTTTTATGTTATTCTAGATGAGAATCATAATGAGTTGGGAGAAGGTAATTTAGGGCAATCAAAAAGAAGGAAGAGACATTCAAGGCCACAACCATCAGAGCAGAGAATTATTCCTCCCAGGGACAATGACTTGCATGTGCATACACCGACTTCTCAGATTGTGTATTGCTAAGTCTATACCCTAACACAAGAAAAACTTTTTTTCAAACTAGAAAAATTGTTTGAATACCCAACAGAGGATTGTAGGTGAGTATTAAATTAGTATAGAGGAACGTAAGCGATTTAAGTTTGCAGTTGATGCATTCAAAGGTTGCCCCACTTTGCACACTCTTAGGGTATTCATCTCTTAAGTCTCGCATCAAGGAGACGTAATCGAGGATCGTTACGACTTCACAAATAGAAGGATGTGTATCAGACAAACAACGCATCACCTTATCCCTTTAATATATACACACACTACGTATACAAATCCAGCACAGTTCGATAGGATGAGAATTTGAACTTCTTAAGCTGAACCTCAATTCCATTTGATGGTGTTAAAAGCGAAAGAATTCCTGGAAAAGAGAATTTTAAAATTTTAGATTGTTTAAAGGGTTAGTAGAGGATTGAAGAATTGGACATTGAGATAAAAGAGAGCTACTCTCACCTATTTTTTCTTTTAATGCTCAAAATTTTGGGGCAAAACTTTTTTTTAAGGTGGGTAAGATGTAAAACAAGAAAAATTTTAACTGAATAATTAATTAAATAAAATTAAGTTAAAAAGGATTTAAACCGCTCAGTCTGGGTTAAAAATTTAAAAATTTACTAATAAAAATTTAGCTTAGAAAATTATTTGGAGTGCAAAAAAATAATTATTTATAGAAAATGCGTACCGGCGTTATGATTAATTGTACACGCTTAGGTTTATCGGGTACTACGTATGAGAAAAATAAAAATGTAAAAATGACCAAAAAAAATATTTAGAATGTAAAATGACAGAAATTTCCTTCACTTATAAGAGTCACCAATGTGACTCACATTCTCATTTTCACCCATTTGCCCTAATTGAGAGAGAGGAGCTCGAGAGTAAGAGAGGAAAGAAGTGAAGAAATACTATTCACTATCTCATTCAAATCCACTTTTCTCACAACCTGAGGCTCCGATCGTTGATTCGTTTGCGCCTACGCCTCACTCTCAACTCCCTCTATATTTTTATACCACTTTTACGGTGAGTAATCACAAAAACTCTACCTCATTCCTCCATTCTTTATTGATTTCGCATTTTGGATAGTGTGGTTATTGAAATTAGTGATTTTGATGTTTTAAGGGAAGTTCAAGCTCAATTTCTAGTGCGATTTTCACCCATGTTCATATGGAATAAGGTAAGGAAACTCTTTCCCTCTACTTTTTCCAATTTGTGTCAAAAATCTAATATGAATCATGTGAAATTTGAATGAAATTAGATTGAGTAGAATTTATTGAAGGTTGGGTTAGTTGGCGTGGATTGAGGCTTGGAATTGGTCGGAGAAGGAGGTTCAAGAGGTTGGAACCGCTTTCAATTAAAGTACGGGTTTCGATTTCAAATAAACATTATATAATGCTATGTGAAACCCTAAGTTTGTTGACCTTAAGATAATATTAAAGTGATGTGGTTGATGGCTTAGTAGTTTATTATTGATTGTTGAATGAATTTTGGGCCGAAGGGCATGATTAGGTGAGTTGCATACCTTGGTAAGTGAGGTGAAAAATTGATATGTATTGATATGTTATGGTTTGTTTGTTGAGGTTGAAATCCTTGTAGATAATGTGTCAAATTGAATAAGGGTTTGAATGTTGAATAAATTTTGGCACGAAACCCATGATTGATTGAGTTATATTTTTTGATATGCATATTGTATTGTGGTTGTGTGATTAATGAAATTGGAGTTTGTATGAGGAAACCACATAATTGAATTGGGTAGCCTAGTATTGGGTTGTATGTTTGGTTGGTATGTTGCATATTATTGGGGATGAGATTGATGAGGGTTATACTCTAAATTTGATAATATTTGGAGTTTTGATGATTTTGGTTTTGGATGGAAAATCTCATGATTTATAAATAAAGATTGATGTTTGGTGAGTTATTGAGTAATGAACTAGATGGAGTTAAGAATGAAATAAATGGTTATGGCTTAGGTTTGATTTTGGTGGAGTTTGGTTAAGAATGGTGACAAAATATGGTTTTGAAAATTGTTGAATTTTGCATGGTGGTGCAAAAAATTTTGCACTCCGACAGATTTTTGAAAAATTTCGATGGATCATAACTTTACGTTTAGAGCTTGGAAATGAATGAAATTCATCTTGAATGAAAACTGAAAATGTCTACTTTAAGACCATTAAAGAACGAAGGGAAAATGATTTTTGGAGAAAGAGTTATAGACATTGGTAAACTGGTGGTTGAAATTGAATTATACAGATTCTACAGAACATTCACTTGTGGTATGTTCCACTGTACGCACCTAACCTACATACATAAGATTGTAGATTTTCGTGTATGCACGATGCCCGTGTATGCATCATTTGCGAACCTTCAAGGAACCGAGTCAAGTTCCGCACGTACACACAAAGTTCGCGTACGCACGACTGTGCTAATTTTTCAAACATGCTATTTTTGAACTGTTAAACCTTTCTGACGAGCTTCTAACCCATGTAACCTCCATATGAACTCTGAAAACCATATTTTTTACCTTAATAGTATTGGGGATGTAATTAATGAATTTAAATTAGGATACTCTCCTATAAAACTTGTAAAATGAAATATTTTAAATGTTATGGGGATGGTGGTTAATACCACCTATGGTGAGGATGGTGGCATAGTCCTGCTCACGAATTGAGGAAGTTGATTACTTAACAAATGAATGGGGTTATGATGAGTTATATCTTCTGAAACTGGTTGAAATTATGAAATGACTGTAAATGTGATATTGATTACTTATCTGAAAAAGACGGTGGTATTGTCCTGCTTGCCCAGTACGTTGTTATTTTGTGGGAATGGTAGTTTTATCCCACCACGGTAAGGACGGTGGCTTGGTCCTACTTACGGATTGATGAATTATAACTTAGAAAATTGGTTAAGATTTTAATTATGATTAAAAATGATTGTAAATGTGATATGATGACCGGATTGGCAAGGACGTGGGTTTTGTCCTGCTTGCATTGTTGATGAGGCAACGGCACCGGACAAGGATGTCGATTTTATCCCACTTGCTTGGAGTTGTAGTGTGGATGTGGAGAAGCTGAAAAAGGCACTCTCCTTCTTATCATTCCCCCTGAGTCAAGAGAAAGTGGAAAGGCACTCTTCTTTGTATTATTTTCCCACATTATCTCTGGTTGCAAGGTGGAAAAGCACTCTTCTTCGTTTTATATGGCATGGCCTCACAGGGGAAGGTGAAAAAGCACACTCCTTTGTATTTTTGTGGAAAGGCACTCTCCTTCGTATTATTTTCCCTGGTGATATCTCCAGGAGAAGGTGAAAGGCACTCTCCTTCGTATTATTCCTCCTGAGGATGCGCAACAGAGAGACGTGATGAGATTTAGATGACGTCTCAAAATTTCTCAATAGATTTTTGTTGTAAGCATAGTCCAAACCGGCAACCAACCCTCAATCAAAGTTTATAAAGATGTCACAAGAGTCAAATCAATAACTGGAGTAGAATTCTGGGTCATTTTTCCTAGGACTTGCAATTGGATTTACATCGTTGATTAGAAAATTTAGGGGTTTTAAATACGAATGTGAAAAAGGTAAAATAACTAAAAATCAAAGAATAACTAACAAATAAATTGCAACAAGTAAAAGTAATAAATAAATAAAGAACTAACTAGTGAGGGTGCAAGTAAAATGGCAATAATTGAAAGGTAATTATACTAAGAGATAATGGATTTAAATTAAAAGAGCTAACAAGATATAGGCAACTAAAAAGATGTCAATCAAATATTTAAAAGGCCTTGACTAGGGGGTGAGGGATTAGATTTTGTATCCTTGTTATCAACCATAAATATGGTAATTATTGAGGGTATTCTCACTTCGTCATCCTCTAACATCGGAGAAAAATCAAGTGGGCATAATTGATTCCAATCCACAAATCCTAACCAAATCACTAATTAGATTTAGTGAAAGACTAACGTTAGTGAAAACCAAATCAACTAACAACCTTCAATTACCAATCAATATTGGACATTGATAACTCAAGAGTCCCTAATCACTCAACCCCAAAGCCAAGAATGAAAATCTACTCCATTATCAAACTAAACATTTTATCAAACACTTGGTGAGTAATAAAAAAGAACATCATGTAATTGAGAAAATTAAGCAAAATTAGATTTACCCACTATCAATTATCAACAACAACTCAAATAACATACATAAAACATGAAGACATCAATGAATTAATATAAATTCAAAATTGACAAGATCCACAAACTAACGAATTAAGAGAAAATAACTTGTAAGGTTTCTAAGTGAAATTAAAACTAGAGAAAATACAATTAAGGTAACAAAACTGAAATTCAACCAGATTCAATCTAAGAATTAGAACAAAAGATTATTAAAGAATCCTAATGAGGTCGGACCACGATTTGCATTTATAACTTCTTACACCACTCTGGATCTTGTCACTTCAAGTCAGAAAAAGTGTGCATTAGGGAGTAAGGTGCGCTTTCTAACTGTAGTATCCCTTTTATTGTAGATATGGTACAATCTAGGTAGATCGTTTTTGAGTAAGTCGGATATGTTGTAGTAGTTCTTTTCAAAGTCTTAAGTGATTTTGTTGGGATCTTTTCATTTTGGTGTTGGCTTTTCTTTGTCCGATTTTGGCCCAATATAATTTTGGATTAGGACAAGGTCGCCAGTTGAGAAATTTCTTCATATGACCTCCTTATGGCCATTTATGCTTGGGATCTGGCTCTTGAAGTCATACCTCAAGAAAGAGGTCGGACTTTTCTTTGTAAGCTCTAAACTTATCCAACCTTGTTGTGAAGTCCGACCTTTAAAAAAAGTCGAATTTTTCTTTGTGAGCTCTTAAAGAGATCGGATTTTTATTTGTAGACTTGAATCCTCAGAAGAGGTTAGATTTTTTTCATAAATTTGGATCCTTAGAAGAGGTTGGATTTTTCTTTTTAAGCTTGGAAAGAGGTTGAATTTTCTTTCTAAGATTGGAGGTTTTCGACCTCATTGTAGAGTCTGGCCTTTGAAAGAAGTCGGAATTTCTTTCAGATAAGCTTCGAGGTTTTCGATCTCTTTGTAGAGTTGATCATGAAAGACGTCGAATTTTTTTTCATAAACTCCAAAAAGAGGTTGGATTTTTTCTTTGTTGACTCTAAAAGAGGTCAAATTCTTGTTTGTGAGCTTTGAAGTTTTAGACCTCATTGTAGAGTCTAACATTTGAAACAGGTCGGACCTTTTTCGTGGGATCTAAAAGAAGTCGGATTTTTCTTTATCAGCCTGGAGGTTTTTGACCTCATTGTAGAGTCTGACCTTTAAAAGAGGTTGGACTTTTCTGTATGAGCTCTAAAAGAGGTCGAAATTTTCTTTGTAAGCTTGGAGCTTTTCGACCTCATTGTTGAGTCTAACCTTTAAAAGAGGTCGGACTTTTCGCTGTGAGCTCTAAAAGAAGTCGGATTTTGTATAGTATTTTTTGATCTGGAGACTTCTTTGCAATTGCTCAGATGGTTATGTTGATCAGTAGATCCATCACAGGAATCTACGTTGGGATGTTGGAAATTTCTTGGGACCTTTGCACGTAAGACCTCTTTAGAGAAAAGATCGTCCCCTCCGATGAAGACTAAGTCTTTGTCATCCTGACTTCCTTTTTTCCTTGGCTCGGATTCCAAATTTTCTTGGTCTATCTTCAATCTCTCTTCTGTTGTGAAGCTCTTTTCGGAGTTAGCTCTTCGATTCTCTTCGTCGTTATAACTTATTTTCGAAGAAGCCTTCATTTTTTTTTTTGAAGTTGGACGCAATTCATCCTTCTAGATGTTGATCATCCACCATTATCAAGGGTTGAGCTCCAGGTCCCCGGCAACGGCCCCAATATTCCAGGGGTTACCTGAAACTGGACTGATTGGGCTTGAATGGAAGGCTCAAGCGTTGGAGGAATGGGGTCTTCGACTTGTTTTATGTCTAGGAGCCGCCGTCTGAGTTGCGTGTTTGAAAGAATGGGGGGTGGCACCTACAAAGACACTCTGATGCCTAAGTTAGCAAGGGGTAAGTAGGTTTTAGAGTATTAGAAATTAGTTGTACCTGAGTGTATCAGAATATTTATAGGTGATGAACCAATAACCACCGTTGGAGTAGTTTCACTATTAGTGGTGGATAACCATCCCTTTTTTCTAGGGGTTGTTGATATCTCTCTTCTAAAAGTAGGAGAGAGATTCATGGAGGCAGTTACTCACTTAGATAAGTTTGAACTGCCTGTTTTAGTCGGTCCCAACCTCTTAGAAGAGGTCGGATAAGTAGATGAGGCCACTCTTCTTATCTAAGCCTTTTAACTTTATTAGGCATTATTTATATTTTGGGTCAGAATATGAACACTTACCATTATCAAATTTAATTTTCTTTTAATAATTAAAGTTTATCATTCTTGTACAACTTCACTTCTACCCTTAAGTTATATTTAAGGCATACTTTTTATTTCCACTTTGAAATTATGTAATGTATAAAAGTGATTTGTTTATGATCGAAAATATATTTATATGTGCATTTGATTACAATTCCTAATGAATTTAAATGCTTCAGCATGTTTAACATATAATATTTTGATCGCAAATCGATGTATCTTATTTTTTGTATGTGTACCTCTTTTGATAGTATCCAGAAGAATAATTCTACTTCAGATATTGGATTTTGAACAAAGAATATCATAAGATTAACGAGAACTATGTTTACGAAGAAAACGCGTGATTTAAGCTGTATAACTACGCATACCAAGAGATTATTAGTAGACCCATGAACATGGCTCCATGACTGTTCTCCGCTACACCCTTACCGGTTGCAACCCCATCGGCTAATTGACAATTTCCACCACACCATTAGTTACTTTACCATTAGCCAAAAAAGGAGTCACAACCTCACCTAATAGTTCGGCAAAAGGTTGAGGCAGGTTTTGGTCGGCCTTGTGAGGTTGTTCTCATCTATGGGTATAGCCTTACCATAAGAGGTTTAGGGCTTTAAGCAAGTGTTGGAAACTTGGAATCTCTTAACTGTGCAATGTTGTAAGGCATGAATGGGGTTTAACATAAGGCTAGACAGCCAGATAATCTGTTTACACACATTATTATCCACAATTTTGACATCTACACCAATAAATGAGATTAGACCAAACTTCAGTGATATCAACCAAACTTCAATCATATAAATATTTAGGCAAAAATACCCGTCTGCAAACCTTTCTGACTATTTATTATTATTATTATTATTATTTTGGTATCTAGACTATTTAAGAATATATCACTATTTTATTATTTTGAGAGAAAAAAAAATGTCTGACCAAAAGTGGCATATAAATAATTAATTTTAAAATAAGTGATATTTTAGTTATTAGTTTGAAAGAGAATAATAGATATTTTATTTTAGAGTGTTACTTATAACATTTTTGTTTATTTATTTATTTGCAATATTTTCTTATCTCTTTCATTTTAAATGTCTCTTTTCACAAATTCTAGTTTTTTTTTTTAAATAAATTCTCATAATTTCCATGTATTATTGTATTTTGACTTACAATAAAGATAAAAGTAGAAAAAATTTGTGACCAAATAGAAGTTATAAACTGTCCACTATAGCTTAGTATAGAAACTGAAATACATTGCAATGAGATTAATATATTTTATTTGATAAAGATGATGCCACACTGCAATGAGGATCTCCACTGTATATATGTTGCAATGGCAAATTAGATTGTTGATGCTTTTTCTATCAAAATACAATGCAATGACATTAATCCCTATTCTGTAATTTTCTATATGGACACATGAGAGTGTTTAACTTTCTATTGCAGGAGACAGGGTCAAGGGCCACATCTTTAGTAGCCATTTTATTTCCTGGATTCAATATTGCTTCAAGCATTTTCTGGCATGCCTTTGGCAGAAAGCTTTGATCCTTTTCAAACCTTCTACAAGGGCCGATGGATCGGCGGCAAAAGTAATGCGAAGCCAATCTTTTAGCCCGACTGCCGTTCCTGGAAAAGAATGCCAGTTTTGTTTGTTAACAAAATTCAACAGCAAAAGAATCCATAAACCTAAGCTTCTGCAAGAAATTGTACATAATTTGAAAAAACATGCTGGAAATTTTCGGGAAAATTAGAGACATTTAAAATCATTTGAGAGTTTTAGTTATATCAAAAAGTCAAAAAGGGCATAAATGTTAGCTTTGCAGTCTTAGTCTCCCTCAAAATAATTTAGTTAGGCACATAAATTTCCGAATTGTCTAAGTTGTTCCTATAACAGTAACTTATAAGCAAAATCATGCTTTGCAAAAAGAAAAAGGATAATAGAAGATGCACAAAAAACCAAATGAAAGCTTGTTTTGCACAATTGTACCTGGAAGAATGATAACAGATTCCTCCTTTGCAAGTTTGAAACAAAAATCAATATCATTGCTAATATCTTCTAGAAGCGAAATGTTTAGTTTCACCTGCATTTCATTACAAATACATTTTAAAAGACAAGTATAAAAGATTCTACAGCACTCATGCTGTTCTCAAAGAAATAGTATCAACTGTAGTTTCATTCTCAGCTTCTTACCATCATTGCCATGGACCCTTCTGGTTTATGAGGGCAAAAAATGCATGGAATCTCTTCTATCTCTTTACAGCATATATCCGAGGTAAGTCTCAAATTATCGATGGTTTTCTTGAAGAAAGACTCTTCAGTTTGATTAATTATGTGCGGTACAGCCGCCTGCCAAACCAGAAGCACCATCAATCAACTAAAAGAAATAATAGACAAAATAATTATGATTGAAGTTTTAACATATATCAGCGCATTAACAGGATGATGTCCCATAAATTTTAACTTATTTCTTGATAGTTTTCTAGAATTATATCTAGCACAAGAAGCTGCACCCATTATAGGCGTCATGATCTTGTTAAGTTCATTAAATCTTAAGGGTGATGCTAGTTAAACTAAAACCAATAATTTCCGGTGTTGGTGAACCTTGCGTGGTTAGTAAGGATGCAATTTTCACTTTTATTTTTCTCAATACTTTTTCATAACAGCATCTAGCACAAAAGGGTTGCACCCATTACAAGTGAGATGAACCTAGATGTTAAGCCCAATAAATCCTAAGAGTAACACTGGTTAAATTAAAAGTTAAAACTAACATTTTGTATCCTGATATTTGCATCAGACTGCATCAGTGTTAAATGTCTTGTTGGATAGATATCATATTAGTAACAATACAATCTTCTATAGCATCATGTTTCTTCCCTTTCTATTTTTGATTCTCCAATTACAAGCATTGTTGCTATCAAAAGAGGACAGAATATGCAGAGGAAAATGTAAAAACCTGAATGAAGGTGGCCGGACCTCCCAAAAGATCAAAATACTTTTTAATGCGTTCAACTACCTGCATATTGCAAAAGGATTTTGAATATAGAATTGTACAATACAGCACAAACAGAAAGCGGAGAGGCAAATGTAAATAAACAAGACTAGAACAAATAAACAAATAAAACACTATTAGAAATTATATAGAAACAGCTGTCAAACATAGACAAGATTATTAATTGATTCACTTGTTTAAAATAATAAATAGACAGTAATATATCAGTAGCCAGAGAAGTTGAGAATCGTCTAAGATTGACTCATGGAGTTAGTTACCAATATTAACAATATAAAAATACCAAAATGCTAAGAGAGGGAAAATATATAACCTTGGGTTTTTTGAAAGTGGCACTAGGATCAGTTGTCACAAACCAACCAAGCCTCCAACCAGGTACTATCCATCTCTTGGACAAGGACCCAAGAGTGATAACAGGAACAGTAAACCCAAAAACTCCCATTGGAACAAAAGGGTTGGTTCCAAATGCAAGATGACCATAAACTTCATCAGCAATCACAATTGTTCCAATCCGCTTTGCAGTTTGCGCAATCTAAATTGCAATACATGACATAACATAAAACAAATTTCAGTCTCTTTTTTCTGTTTTTTTAATCTTTCTTGCTAATGCTTAAAATCTCAACCAAAATATGGAGCAGTGTGCATAAAATACTTTGTGAGTACCAACAAACTTGTGCTTTATTTAACTAACCTTTTCCAAGTGATCATAAGTGTACACATTTCCACAGGGATTTCCTGGGTTTATGATCACCAATGCAACAGTGTTCTGATCCGCAAGAGCCTCGACGGCATCAAGATCAACCTCCCAGCCTTTTTCAGGAAGCAGATCATAGTGCCTCACTTCAACTTGTCTAAATGCGGCACAGAGTTCGTATATTGGGAAGCCTGGTCTCGGCAGCAGGATGTTTGCACCGGGGCGTGCAAGCATCGCCACCGAGACATCGATGGCCTGCGTGCACCCGCACGTGATGAAAACATCATCTGAAGATAGCTGGTAAGGGAGATCACGTGACAGATACTCAGCAATTTCTCTGTCATAAAGATTCAAGCAACTTTTAGACCAGTTTTACCAGAATATTATTTTCGAAAAAAAAAATGGTTCCTTAGAAGAGATTTACATTTTATCAATGAGTCTTTCTTCCGAAAGACACAAATCCCAAGTAAATCTTACCAATTGCATGAAAGTACGATTGGAATTTTAGGATAGGATTCAGAATCTATGATGCCTTTTTCTTAGTTATACAATCACAAAGATTCATAGGAACTTAAAATAACAACTATTGAAGCTAATTAGGAAAACCCAACCGCAAGAAATCGAGCGAGAAATTTTACTTGCAAAACTGAATTTTGCATTAACTGAATTTTAAAATGGATTGACGGAGTAAAATAAATATATCTCTATATGAATATTCCCACGTATCTAAAAAACCTAAAGAAATAGATAAAAGAGAAAAGACAGGGAACTGGTCTTCCCTACCACCAAGGCAACAATTAACTAATATTTTCTTTCCCTTTTTTAATAAAGACAATTCAAATCTTTAATATAAATAATCAAACAATAGGAAAATCCACTAGATTAATTAATGAGAAAGAGACGCATCGAAGTAGGTGATAATTGAGAATTGAGGAGAATGCAAAAGGGGAAGGTTAAAAGTACTCACTGCCTGGTCTGAGGGAGGCCAGCAGTGGGAGCATAGCCATGAAACTTGTGAGAGAGAAGGGTGTCAGCAACAGCTTCTTCAGAGACATTTGTGGTGTGAAAACATGAATACAGTGTTGGGTCACCCATGCCAAGAGAAATCACTCTCTTATTATTCTCACCATCGTTTTTCTCATCATCAATGCTTTGCATTAGAAGGCTCAGAATTCCCTTTATGGTGATAGTTGAAGTTGCCTTTGATTCATAGTTCACAGCTGCAACACCATTACCATTACCACCATTTTCCATGGCTATCTGTCTCTTTCTTTTTGTGGTCTCTGATGTGTGGGTGTAACCACTTACCACTGCCTTCTTGGGAGCGTGGAGACTCTGCCAGACGCACGTTTATAGAGAAAATTATGGACCCGTATTTATTTATTTAAAAAATAAAAGAAATATATCAAATTATAAATTTACACCCTATATCAAATTATATAATATTATATTACTAAAATAATTATTTTTATATTAATTAAATAAATAATTATAAAAAATATAAAATATTTTACACTAAAAACATTTTATACATAATCAATAAAATAATTATTTTTTATATTAATTTTATAAATATTCATAAAAATAATATAATTAAATTATTATATAAAATATTTTATATTACCAATTTATCAAAATTAAACTCTAATTTTAATTACCAATCCGACCATAATGACTTACTATATATAAATATACAACAGCCAAAAAAATAATATCTCCCATATTCTTTTAAAATTATAGGATAAATTATTTTATATATATATTATTTATAATAAATTATTTTGTATTTTTTATCACATTAAATAATCTAAGATGAGAACTATAAAGAGAATGAAAAAGAAGAACAGAAGAGGGAAAATTTTGAAAAAATATATATATTAAAGAAAAGAAAGATAAATGAAAAAAAAAACGAGTCAGTCCTTTTATGATTTGTGAAAAGAGTCAAATATAATTTTGTTTAAAATATATTTTGTACCAAATTTTCTCCTCGTATTTGATCATAACATTTTGTAATTATTAACTATATTTTCGTTGTTGAAATAGTTTATTTGTAACAAGAATGCAAGAATAGTTTGATTAACAGTATATTTGTTATTGTATTTAAAAAATAAATATATAGATCAATAAATATTAATTAATATCTATTATACGTTAGTTTTTTATGGTGTCTCTCAATGAAAAATTAATTTATCCTAGATTTGAATATGCTGCTATCTGATAAATTATTATATATAAAATAAATTTTAACTCTAAAATATTTACTTAAAAAAATGAGTGAATTGGTCTTTCGATTATTCCAAATTGAATGTAGTAATAGTTATTTTAACTTTTAAGAACATCTTCAATGTTAATTTTAATTTTAATTTTATTTTAAATATTTGTAAAACTATTTATCATAAATAAATAATAATTTGTCGAACTTGTTCTTTCAATGTTTAATTTCGATTCAATTAGAATTTTATATTATTTTATTAACATAATTATATAAATAATAAAATTTTATTGATTTTCTATTAAGATAATATCATTTTTATTTTATCAATTAACCTCAACACAAATTTTAATTTTAATTTTAAATTAATTTATTTTTAAAAAATATTTTTTTATTAAAAATAATATTTTAAAAACACCTTATTACAAATGCTCTAACGTACGTTCAGAATCACTGGTTCCTATTTTATTTGTTGGTAATAATTAAAAGTTTGGTTTTCCCTAGTCACCCAAAAAAAAAGGGTTTAGTTTCCCTAATACCGCACGACACATATTATGTCGTTGTCCTTTGCATGAAACAAAATTCCGTCATTTCGTGTTTTTTATTTTTTTCATTTATTTATTTATTTTTTGAAGTAAAGAGCTCAACACACAAAGTAGAGTAATAGAGCAAATCAGAACAACACATAAAACCAGAAACAACACCAGACCACTCAGCGGACATGACAATTTCTAGTTATCTTCGGCAATGTCATCAACAACCAAAGAGTTCACCACCAAACCATTCTTCAGAAAATTCGAAAGACCTGTTTAGAATTTCTTCCACACTAGATACTTAATTTTTGAAAATTCTACGATTCCTTTCTAGTCAAATTATCCATATAAGTTATAACAGCAAAAAATCCAATGAACTACCACTTCTTTTCATCCTTCCACACTAAATCAGTCGTCCAACTTAAAAAGTACTTCTTTATTTTTTATTTTTTATTGTTTATTGTTTTTTTTAGAAGGCTTTTTATCCCTTTAGAAACTACAAAACATTACCTTCTTGCATTGTGATCTTAAAAAATTTTGGGAGCTCTGTCACCAATGGACCTCAATCTTTGATCGATGCTTAATTTCGGTAAAATTTGTTAAATGATGTTTATTATATATGGATTATTGTAATTTAATTAATAATTATATTAATAAAAATATATATCCTATCTAATTTTATAAAAGGAAGTGTAACATTTAGTTACAATTATTTCCATATATTACTAATTTTTAAATCATGATTACAAACTATTTATATAAGACAAATTTGTTCAATTTATATGATTTTAACGGTTATAAATATAATTCACAATCAAGATAACAGTTGCCAAATTAATTTCGATTAGTCGAACGGTCAGTTTATTTTTTTATTTAAATAAATATTAAAAGTTTGAATTTTATTTTATATATATAGTAATTTATTAATTAATAATAAATTTTTAAATAAAATTTAAATTTATAATATATTAATCTTTAATCTATAGGATTGAAAAATATCATCAATAACAAAAAAAAAATAACGGTTGCCCTGAGGGAAGTGAAAAGAATTATGAATAATTGAATACTATATGTCAAACGAATTTTCTACCATCTAATTAAATTCACGATCAAGATAAGTGTTTTACTTCTTAATTCCTCTTAAAAATAGTGTATTTAAGGTGATAAAATTTTTGTGTTCGTCATAAAAAAATTTTCTGAATTTATTACAAAAAATTTTGGTACAGTTTATTTTCATATAATCTTTTACAAACATACTAAAAAAGATTTTTTATTCTTAAATTTTAATAATTTTATATCAAGTGAATTTTTTTTAAAATATTTTATTGTGAATGACCGCATTATTTTAAAAATAAAAAAATTTAAAGATTAAATTTTATTTTAAATTTTTTGTGTATTTTCTAAATATTTATTTAAATATTGTCACAAAAATTCGAATCAAATAGATACGTTGTTTGCACCTTTTAAATATTTATTCACTTCTACCATTTATACTAATAAAAAAGACCATATTATTTAAAAAAAAGATCAATTAAATATTGCCACTTGTATGACCCATTAAATAAACATTAGAACATTGTTATCACAACGTAGAAGTTAAACCCTATTTTGGTCTTTAAGATTGGCGAATTGTACCTTTTAGTTATTGGCTTTTCAATTGCTATAATTTGATCCCTTCAGATTCAACAAAGTGTATCAATATAGTTCTTCATGTATTTTTTATCACCGAAATTTAATGCCATTAGTGAGATAATTCAAACCACCTTACCATGCTAAACATATTAAAATGATGTAATAAGAATTTTGGTGCTAAAAAAGCATTAAAGGACATCATTTGAAAAAAGACCAAATTATAATAATTAAAAAATCAGAAATTAAATTAGTACAACTCGTCAATTTCAAGAATTAAAATAGGACTTAACTCACAAAATGATGATAAAATCTCAATCAAACTAAATAAGATATACTCATTTATACTCTTACATGTTATTACTCTATTTTTATCTTATCAATTTGATAAAAAAAATAAATAAATCCAAACCAATTTAACGTAAATTTTTTTCTTAATTATTTACAAAATTCTAATTCTCTTTCAATCCAAATGCACAGCATTTTCAATTTTCATGTCTATACAATTTTAATTTTTTCATTGTAATTTTTTTTTTCAAATCTAATGAGCCAAAATATAAATATCTCAAACATGTAATGTCTTTTTTTAATATTATTATGCTTAATTAAATAATAATTAAAAAATATTTTAAAGTCTGTTTTTATTAATGTGTAATATTTTTAAATATAGTATATAATTATTAATTGAGTAATTTATAATTTTTATTTGAATTATTTTTTTATAATTTAATTTAAAATATTTAAAATGATTAAAAATAATATAAATTTTAAATTGAATTGATGAGATTAAATATTAAAATGACAAAATTTATATTAAATTTTAAACTATTTTTTATAATATATAATTCTACAAATATCTATATAGTATTTTATAAAATTTAATATAAAATTAAACTAAAACCAGAGATGTTCCATTCTTGAAGGTGTGTTATTGTTCATCGTGTTGCATACGTGGCTAAGAATTGCACACTACGATTCAGTAATGCATGAGAAAAATCAACTTGCACGACCCAGTTCAAGTAAGATTGAAAATAACAAAAAAACACTTGCATATATCTTTTGATTCGTTTATCCTGGACAATCTCTGATTTCGCAAGTTGATTATAGGTGACGCGTAGATGCAATGCATGTGTGAGGATTTGATTTGAAAAAAAAATTATGTATTTTTCATTTCCAGTAAATATTTTATATTTTAATTAACAGATTGAAAATGGTTTTAAATATTTTTTTATTATAAATTAAATCAGTTAATCACTCAAAAATATATCTTGCTGACAGTTATGACATTCATAATTAAAAATAGAACAAAATTATAAAATTAATTAAAGATAGAAAATTAGTTTGAAGTTTGATATAATTAAAATAATATTTATCAACATCTTGGTAAAGTTTGACTGTAATAAGCAAATAAATAATATTTTCAAGCTTAAAACTAAAATATATTATTAGTGGATCCAATTAGTCGGTACTATGTACTAACATAAGTCAGTACAAATAGATAAGATTTCTGTGTTCCTTATTTTGTGTGATTTTAGAAAGTAAAACGTGTTATTATTATGATTTCATGTTTAATTTTAAGAGATTTTGTAATAAAAAAATCAATTACATTACTTTTAAGGTACATTTGAATAAAGTGTTTTAAAATTTAGCGAATTTCAAACACATGAAAATTTATGTTTCAATTAAATTTTATTCACCTTAAACATTTTTAGTTTGGATGAAGTAATAATTGTGTTACTTGCATAAATATTTTTTCTTCTTTGTTGGTTTTGGCAAACGTTAGTGTTACAAAATATACATTCTTTCACAAAATATTTTATTATAAAATAATAAAACGTATGCCATAATATATCTGAGCGTATTCGCCCTTCTTTCTTTGGGTAGTTTGTGTAAAATTTAAGAGTAAATAGTCAAATTAGTCCCTAAAAAATTATCGATTTTTAAATTAATTCTCGAAAAATTAAATTAGTTAAAATTATTTTCAAAAAATTTAAAATTAATCATGTTAGTCCCTTCGTTTACCTTTTATTTATTCTGCTAGTAATGACATTAAATTTTACTTATGTGGTTATTAGTGTATCATGTCGGCATGACAGATTACTGTACAATGGTTGATAACAAGATATATTTAAAGATTTATGTCAAATTAGTCCTAAAGAAAATAAAGTCTAATCTCATAGTTTTTGGTCATAGACTTCTAACCCAATACACAAATCCATTTACCCACCCATACTCCCTACCCACCCGACCTACCTTCTAACCCAGCTGAAGAGATGTGTGCCATCTCCATTCTCCTTCTCTCTGAAACTCCAGGATCATGTCGTGCCGCACGAACCACTGCTCTTCCCTCTCTAGTTTAAACCCCAATATACTCATCTTTACAAACCTGCCTTCGCTTCTTCTAGCTTTCACTGTCATCACCACTTCACTTTTCTTTGCCGAAGTGACGTTTTTCGGACTAAGTTATCGCCGTCTGAACTCGATCCCTAACGAAAAAAGATTGGCCAAAAATCCTCTTCAAATCGGTTCCCTCCACACAAATGGCGATGGTAGATGGCGATTGACTTTGCGAGCTCGATGGAGCAGTGTGCATCTTCTTCTTTCCCCTTTAGGGTTTTACAGAATCAACTTTGACCCCATTTTTTCTTCCCAACCACCGTCGTCACCAGTGACCATGCACCGTATCCCGCAATGACACCATTTTCTGTCACGAATTTCAATTTCTCGTCCTACACTCAAAATTATCACGCTAACATAGTATGCTTTTTTATCACTTGATTTTATTGTTGAGATCCTAGGCCCAATGTATTATGAGCTCTCAGGTTTTTAATTCAATGGATTTGTGTCAAAATCTCTAGCTCAATGGGCGTATCGAACCTACCATTGCAAAGAATAAACCCTAATCCCCTATTTGCTTGACCAACATTTTTGCGAAAATGTCACCTTGTCGTCATCGGTCTGCACTAATGGTCGTCATTCAACGCTTATTCTTTGTGGAGATGAGAACCAAAAAAGAAGGATGAGATTAGAGAAGTTTTGTTCTGAGAAGAAGGATGGAATGGAATGAAATGGAATGGAAGAGAGTGAGATAACGAAGCATTATGAAGGGATGACTCAAACTAAACGATGTCGTTTCACTTTTGCTGACATGTCACAGTAACGGCTGCGTAAGCAAATGGTAACGTCGTTGGTGATATAATAGACGGAAGGACTAATGTGATAAATTTTATATTTTTTTAGGGACGATTTTGATTAATTTAATCTTTCGGGGATCAATTTAGAGATTGGGTGACCTTTTAGGGATCAATTTGACTATTTACTCTAAAATCTAGACTATTCATCTATAAAAAAATAATTATAAATTATGGTGATATTTTTTCTATGTGGCCTAAATACATGCACACTCCATAGTCCATCCAACTAAGAATAAAGGTGGCAATATGTACTCTATTCGCAAAAATTCAACCCGATCTAATCTGATCGAGTAGGATTGCCAACTTGATCTGCAGTGGATAGAGTGCGAGTAAGATTTTCGTGCGGGACGGGTAGAATACAGGTTGAGCTTCAATTCTACTCGACCAAACTATATATGTATATGTTATATATTTATAAAAATATGTTTCAAGTGGATTTTGAACTAAAGATCTATTACTAAATACAAAAGATCCTTAACTACTAAGAAAAGATCATTAATTGATAGTTTAATATATTTTTACATAAAAACCAATTCTATTTTAGATTATCGTCAAGTTATATAATAATGTTGCATTTTTTAGTAACTGGCGAATAGTCGGGTACCCACGAGTTAAAAAATGATAGAATTAGGGTTGGAATATTCTCAACTCACAAGTAAGATTATTATTAGATCAAAATCATATCCTATCCTACCCATTGTCACTCCTAACTAAAAACACATAACCAAATATATTATTTATTTTTCCTAAAGTTTTAAGCCCGACTAAACAAAAAATTAAGGTTATTTTTGTTCAATATATAACAACAAAAATTTGTCCCTAATCAAATGAGATGTGTATTTTAGCACCACCTTTTCCTTCTCCTTTTTGTCTGTTTTGATTTTTGGAAGTTACAATGTAGAACACGATCTCTTTGTGACAGAAGACAGAGTGACAGACATTAGCTATGAGACGTAACCTCGAACGATGAGAAACTTAGAATTTTGTTTCTCTTTGTTGGTATTATAATATGACTAATGAGACCAGTTGGGCTTATACAATATACATACGTACCTACATGTATCTTCGTGGGACACGCAAAATGTAATTTCTTTAGATAATATATCAAAACGATTTTGTTAGAAACCAAAACCTTTTTAAACAACAATCACCTAACAAAATAACGAATAACAGATAAAAGTTAAGGGATAAAAGGAAAAAATTTTAAAAAATAAACATTGGCGATTTATCCTTTCACAAGTATTATCATACTTAACTTGAAAGGTCTGTTTCTTATAAGGGAAAAAAAAAAAAGAAACAATAGAAAATGTCCCTATGATACAATATAATAGTAATATTGCCTACTAATTCATATTTCTTTTATTCGTGTTATATTAAAAAAGGACTATCCTACATATAAATTAAAATTAGTTATCAAAATCAATCACTAGTATAAAATATATGTCGAAATACAAATATAGATTAAAAATAAATTAAATCACACATGTATTCAATTCATACACAAATACATTAGTAACTAATTTTAATGGCTGATTTTAATGTACAAATAATATTTTTAATTAAAAAAATGATAATAAAGACAAAATTCATGACAAACACATACAGCCTAGAAATGGAATTACATACGGCATAAAAGAAGAAAAAAAATGAAATAGAAGAAGAAAAATACGTGAGAGAAAACAAAATAGATGAAGTATATTGTGTCTATAACTAGAGGGAAAAATTTTCATAATAATATCATCTTAATTTTTTCCGTCGCAAAATATACGCATTTAGAACAGTACCTGGCTATATATAGGCGCCTGGAGATTCCGAGCAAGAAAGTCTTCTTCGAAGTTTCAACGTGCTTTTTGAGAGAATTCCCTATTAATTATATATGGTCTATGGTTTCTGGGAAATCACTTTTGCTTTCATTACCCACTTACTCCTCTCTATCCCCACAATCACACGATTTATTTATTGTTGGGTTGTTACGTCCCAAGTTCTGACACGGAACATGAACACCAATTGTTTACAAGTTTATTAATAAAATAAATATATAACATAAAAAAGAAAGTGTTATAAGTGATATAACATTACGGAAATTCCATTGGTATATATCTTAATTTCTCTTAAATAAAATCAGATAAGTTTGGTGATTCATCGTCCTATCATATTTGCCATGCATATGATGGTGACCAATTGCACAAGGACGATAGGATATTGCATGATCTTCAACCTAATAAGTGTACTCTACGACACTTTGTCCATCCATGCTACATGCTGGAGGACTCATCATTCTTATCATTTTAAACCAAAAGGGATATGTATGTGATGCACGTTGCCACGAAGCCTTCTATTTTGTCTTTTTAGTCAAAAGTTTCTCCTATATAATTTTATTGGGCATATGTCAGGGAAATTTGAAGTTCTGAAAATAAAATAAAAAAGAAGAAAGATGTTGAGTGATTAAGTTTTTTTTTAAATAATTATTTGTACTCATAAATTTTGTAAATACTGATAAAAAATATAGGTTTTGAATAATAAAAATATCCACATTTAAAATTTTTGTTGTCTTTATAATAAAATTTTTAAATTATCTCATTTTTTTTATCTTCAATTTCAATTTCACCGCTATTTTTTTTTTCTAAATTTTAAATTTTTACATCTTTTTATTTATCCTAATTTTTTATGCCTAACCCCAAAGTTAAATAGACACTTTTAGCACTTCTCAGTCCAAAAAAAAAAGAAAAGAATGAAAAGAAATAGGGAAGGTAAAAAGAGAAGAAGGGAAAAAAAACCAAAAAATAAGAAAGAAAAAAAGAGAGACGAATATATATATATGAGAGAGTGTATATGTGAGAGAGAAAAGAATGAAAAGAAATAGAGAAGGTAAGAAGAGAAGAAGAAAGAAAGAAAAAAAGAAAGTCGAAAATAGAGAACGTAGGGGTAGAGGGAGGAGTTGCCGCTACCAAGAAATGAGAGAGAGAGAGAGAGAGAGAGTTCTGCCGTTGTCAATCTACTTTATTGCAGTTTCTGTCAGGGTTTGCCTTCTGGAAGAGAGAGAGAGAGAGAGAGAGAGAGTTCTGCCGTTGTCAATCTACTTTATTGCAGTTTCTGTCAGGGTTTGCCTTCTGGAAGATGGTCGATGAGGGATAAAAGATGACAAATTAACAACAAACAGAGGAAAGATGACAAATTAACAACAAACAGAGGAGTCGCTGGAGCGCGCTGCCATCAATGACGGAGTTGTCCAAAACCCCCCCCCCCCCACAGAATTAAAAGGTGTTGTCAGTTTTTCACTTCCTTTCATCTCCTCTTTGTTGGTATGTTGTGTCCTCATCGTTGATCTCCATCTCTGATCAATATTTATTTTAGGTTCTTGGTTTATGATTTTGTTCTAATGTTGGTTTATGATTTTTGCTCCTTGTTTCTTGGTTTATTTTAATTTTATTATTTTTTTGGTTTATTCTGGAGTTCGCTATTGTCAGTGATAGAGTTGTCCAAAACCACATTAAACTCCACTTTTCTAATGTCTGAGTTTAAATTCTGCTTTCTTTCTTTTTATTCTACTTGAATATAACTACGGATTTGTTGAGGTAGTTGATGTCGATGCCGTCATGGTGGCGGGATAGTGGTGGAGTAGCAAAGAAGAGAGAAGGTGGTCAAGATGATGACAATAGAACATTGTGAAAATTTAGAATTTGGGAATGAAGAGAGAAGGGTGGAGTTGAGATTGAAGATAAAGAGTGGGGATAATTTGAAAATTTTATTAAAAAGTCAACAAAAATTAGGATTTAAATACTTTTATCACGAAGTCTATTTTTTATGGATATAAATGTTAGTATTTTTTATGGGTATTGTTCACACCCTGGCCTAAATAACAAAGCCAGGCCCGAATCAAGTTAAAAGGCCCAATCCAGCAGATTGGCCTCTACGGCTTGTCCGACTTCCTTCAAACAGGTCGGGTTCGACGTAAGCAGGCACTTAACATTTATCTAATGAATAACTGCCTCCGTAAATCTCTCTCCCACTTCTAGAAGAGATATCTCAACAACTCTAAGATAAAGGGATGGTTATCCATCATCAGAAGTGGAACTACCTCAACGGTGGTTATCGGCTCACCTCCTATAAATACCCTGACACACTCAGGTACATCTAAGTTCCAATATTTTCTAAACCTGCTTACCCCTTTGCTGACTTAGGCATCAGAGTGTCTTTGCAGGTACCACCCCCACTCCTTCAAATACATAACTTGGACGGCGGCTCCTAGAATGTAGTACAAGTCGGTGACCACCATCCATTTAAATTTGGGCCTTCCCTTACGGTCCAATCCACTAGTTTCAGGTAAAGTCCTAGAACATTGGCGCCATTGCCGGGGACTCGGAGATCAACGCACAATGGCGGATGACCAGCATGAAGACGGACACACTGCATCTGATTCCGATCAAGAGCATTAGGACGCGATCAATAACGACCAAGCAATAATACATCTACTAGGAGCAGAGGGATCGCGTGGTGAAGGCCCCTCGAATACCCAGAGATAAAAAAAGTCTCCTCTGAGATTCATCAGCTCAGAAAGGAGGGGCAACCTCATTCCATCGATCTCATGGGGTTACTACATCGCCATCAAGGTTGGCTCGAGCAACTAGAACAAGAGCTGGAGCGACAGCGTGAGGCAGAGAGGAGTCTCAGGAAGGAAATCGAGTGACGAAAAGAGCTTGAAGAAAAGCTCTCGAAGCTGGAACCCAACCTCCAAAATATGGATTCTCGCGCAGATCGGGAGGATACCCCTTTGGGGGAAGAAGACCCATTCACTAAGGATATCACGAGGGCTAAAGTTCCCAAGAACTTCAAAAGTTCTGACGTGAACCTATATCACGGGACAACCGATCTGAAGCATCACCTCTGTAACTTCAAAAATCGAATGTACTCAGTCGATGCATCGAATGCTACTCGCTGCAAGGCCTTTTCAATGACTTTAACAAAGACAGCCATGAAGTGGTTCGATAGCCTCCCCCCTAGTTCGGTCACCAGCTTCGATAACCTCTCGCATAAGTTTCTCACGCGATTCTCAATATAAAAAGACAATGTCAAGCATGCACCCAGTCTATTTGGGAGTAAAATAGGAGGTCGGAGAGCCCCTGAGAGACTACATGGAGAGGTTCAATAAAGCATATTTAGAGATCTAGGACCTGCCTACTGAGGCAGTAATAATGGGACTCGTCAATATACTTCGAGACGTACCTTTCTCCCAGTCCATCTCAAAAAGACATCTGACTTCCTTGAGCGATGTACAAGAGCAGGCCGAGAAGTACATCAACATGGAGGAAAATGCCAGGTTACAAGAACCGAATTGGTGACTTGGGAACCCTTAACAATTAAAAGAAAGGGAAAGGGAGCCCAAGAGAAAGGAAGAAGTCAGGAGAAACCCAGAAGGTATCATAACTACACTCCGTTGAGAGTTTCCCTCGTAGATGTGTACAGAAAAATTTGCCATACCGAAAAACTTCCTCCCCGATGTCCAATAAAAAAAATAAAAAAGGAGGAAGTTGTAATGAGTATTGCGAGTACCATAAGCTTTATAGGCACTCCACAAATGATTACTATGACCTTAAAAATGTGATAGAAAAGCTGGCCAGAGAAGGTTGGTTGGATAGATATCTCATGGAAAGGTCGGACACTCATCGGAAAAGAAAGAGAGACGACGAAGGTCACGAACGGAGGAGCCCACCCCGACTCTAGAGCGACATATTCATATGATATCCGGAGGATTTGCTGGAGGAGGGCTGGCCAAGTCGTCTCGAAAAAGACATCTTAAAGAAGTCTATCAAGTCGGTAGCGACGGACCCGACCTCCCAACTATCTCTTTTACCAAAGATAATGGACAGGAAATCATACCCGGGCATGATGACCCGGTGGTAATCACCATGATCCTCGCCAATGCCCACTTACACAAAACTCTAGTAGATCAAGGGAGTTCACCCGACGTATTATTCAAGCTGGCATTTGATAAGTTGGGGCTGGACGAAAGGGAGCTAAAAGCCTACCCGGATACACTCTTCGGGTTAGGAGATGCTCCTATCACGCCACTAGGCTTCATCTTCCGACACACAACTTTTGGAAGGGGGTCGAAGTCTAAAACCTTGAGCATCGACTTCATTATTGTCGACGTAGCCTCCACTTATAACACCCTAGTAGGTCGGACGACGTTAAATTGGCTGGGAGCAGTTGTCTCAACCCTTCACCTTTGTATGAAGTTCCCAACACCAAAGGGGAATGCTACCATAAAGGAAGATCAGAAGTTGGCAAGGAAGTGTTACAATGAAAGAGGGGGAAGAACTCGTATTATATTTAGCTGTCGCCGAAAAAGCTGTGGCGTCAGCCTTAATACAAGAAGATGAGGTCGAACAGCATCCTATCTACTTTGCTAGCAAGGCGCTACAAGGCCTTGAATTGAGGTACCAACAACTTGAAAATTTTGCATATGCTTTAATTGTAGCGTCCAGAAGGCTACGACCTTATTTCCAAGCCCACACCATAAGAATTCGAATGAACCAACCCATGAAGCAAATGCTTCAGAAAATGGATATTGCGGGCAGAATGGTTCAATGGGCTATAGAGCTATCCAAGTTCAATTTAAAATTCAAAACTCGGATAGAAATCAAAGCCCAATGCCTCAC
This sequence comes from Arachis stenosperma, assembly GCF_014773155.1. Taxonomy (NCBI): domain Eukaryota; kingdom Viridiplantae; phylum Streptophyta; class Magnoliopsida; order Fabales; family Fabaceae; genus Arachis; species Arachis stenosperma. The sequence goes on along the minus strand of NC_080379.1, from coordinate 36,005,775 downwards.
CGACTTCATAGCAGAATATGCAGGCGACCTAGAGGAAGCCTCCACAATCTGGGAGATATATGTGGATGGATCTTCCAATAAGGTTGGAAGCGAAGCTGGTATAATACTGGTCAATCAAGAGGGAATCCAAATAGAAGTATCCTTAAAATTTGAGTTTTCCGCTTCCAATAACCAGGCTGAATATGAAGCTCTGATCACAGGGTTAAAACTTGCCAAAGACGTCGGCGCTACCAAGGTGATAATTTTCAGCGACTCTCAAGTAGTAACTTCTCAAATTAATAGAGAATATCAGGCAAAAGACCCCAACATGAAAAGGTACTTAGAAAAATACTTGAGCATCTCAGGCAGTTCCTTGAAACTGGAGTAAGACATATAACAAGGAAGCTCAACAGCAGAGCCGATGCTCTTTCCAAATTAGCAAGTACCAAACCAGGGAAAATAATAAGAGGCTAATACAAGAAACTCTCCAGGAACCTTCGATCGTAAAGATGGATAGCAAGCCAGACATCTTGTCTGTCTCTGGCTTAGACCTCGGATGGATGACTCCCTTGGTCGAATACCTAAAATTCAACATCCTTCCCGATGAGCAAAAGGTGGCCCAAAAACTCAAAAGGGAAGCACAAAACTACACTTTGGGGCGAAGTGTTTTCTATAGAATAGGGATATCTACACCATTGTTGAAGTGCGTTTCAACCTCTAGGACAGAAGAAGTCTTGGAAGAGGTATATAATGGGATTTTTGGAAACCACCTTGGAGCGAGTTCTCTAGCAAAAAAGGTGATATGAGCCAGGTTCTTTTGGCGGACCCTGCAAAAAGATGCCACCGACTTCGTAAAAAAGTGCCAACCCTGCCAGATGCATGCAAACTTCCATGTCGCTCCCCCAGAAGAACTTATTAGTATAACTTCTCCATGGCCCTTTGCAAAATGGGAATTGGACCTGCTTGGACCCTTTCCTCAAGTACCTGGACAAGTAAAGTTCCTTATTGTGGGGGTGGACTACTTTACTAAGTGGATAGAAGCAGAGCCACTAGCTACCATCATGGCACAAAGAAGTTAGAGGTTCCTATATAGAAATATCATCACCCAGTTTGGAGTCCCTCATTCTATAACTACTGATAATGGCACACAATTTACTAATTCTACATTCAGAAGCTTGGTGGCTAGCATGAAGATAAAACGCCAATTTACTTCGGTTGAGCATCCCCAAGAAAATGGACAAGCTGAGGCAGCTAATAAGGTTATATTGGCAGGATTAAAGAAAATACTCCAAGAAGCAAAGGGGGCTTGGGCTGAAGAGCTCCCTCAAGTATTATGGGCTTATAGAACTACTCCTCACTCAACCACTAGCAAAACACCTTTCCGACTTGCATATGGCGTAGAAGCCATGATCCCAATAGAGATCAATGAGCAGAGTCTAAAGGTGAGATTCTACGACGAGGTTGACAACATCCAAGCCCAAAAATAGGAGTTCGAGCTACTTTCAGAGGTCCGAGAACAAGCGCAAATAAGACAAGCAGCCTCAAAGCAAAGGATAGCAAGAAGGTATAACCAAAAAGTCATTCGAAGAAGCTTCGCCACAAATGACTTAGTCCTCATTCGAAATGACATCGGAGTAAACAAGACGGGCGAAGGAAAGCTAGCTGCAAATTGGAAGGGACTGATGAGCGGATAATTTATACGCTTTTTGGCATTATTTTTAGTATGTTTTAGTTAGTTTTTATTATATTTTTATTAGTTTTTAGTTAAAATTCACTTTTCTGGACTTTACTATGAGTTTGTGTATTTTTCTGTGATTTCAGGTATTTTCTGGCTGAAATTGAGGGACCTGAGCAAAAATCTGATTCAGAGGCTGAAAAGGACTGCAGATGCTGTTGGATTTTGACCTCCCTGCACTCGAAGTGGATTTTCTGGAGCTACAGAAGCCCAATTGGGGCGCTCTCAACTGCGTTGGAAAGTAGACATCCTGGGCTTTTTAGCAATGTATAATAGTTCATACTTTGCCCGAGATTTGATGGCCCAAACCGGCGTTCCAAATCAGCTCAAAACTGTCCGGCGTTAAACGCCGGAACTGGCACAAGAATGGGAGTTAAACGCCCAAACTAGCACAAAAGCTGGCGTTTAACTCCAAGAAAAGTCTCTACACATAGAAGCTTCAATGCTCAGCCCAAGCACACACCAAGTGGGCCCGGAAGTGGATTTTTATGTCATTTACTCATCTTTGTAAACCCTAGGCTACTAGTTCTCTACAAATAGGACCTTTTGCTATTGTATTTTCATCTTTGGATCTTTGATCATCTTTAGATCTTTGAATCTTTTGATAACGTTTTGGGGGCTGGCCTCACGGCCATGCTTAGACCTTGTTCTTATGTATTTTCAACGGTGGAGTTTTTACACACCATAGATTAAGGTGTGGAGCTCTGCTGTACCTCGAGTATCAATGCAATTACTATTGTTCTTCTATTCAATTCGGCTTATTCTTGTTCTAAGATATCACTTGTTCCTCAACTTGATGAATGTGATGATCCGTGACACTCATCATCATTCTCACCTATGAACGTGTGCCTGACAACCACCTCCGTTCTACCTTAGATTGAGTGGATATCTCTTGGATTCCTTAATCAGAATCTTCATGGTATAAGCTAGAATTGATGGCGGCATTCAAGAGAATCCGGAAGGTCTAAACCTTGTCTGTGGTATTCTGAGTAGGATTCAAGGATTGAATAACTGTGACGAGCTTCAAACTCCTGAAGGCTGGGCGTTAGTGACAGACGCAAAAGAATCACTGGATTCTATTCCAACCTGATTGAGAACCGACAGATGATTAGCCGTGCTGTGACAGAGCGCGTTGAATATTTTCACTGAGAGGATGGGACTGTAGCCACTGACAACGGTGATGCCCAACATACAGCTTGCCATGAAAAGGAGTAAGAAGGATTGGATGAAGACAGTAGGAAAGCAGAGAGACAGAAGGGACAAAGCATCTTCATACGCTTATCTGAAATTCTCACCAATGAATTACATAAGTATCTATATCCTTATTTTATGCTTTATTCATAAATCATCCATAACCATTTGAATCTGCCTGACTGAGATTTACAAGGTGACCATAGCTTGCTTCATACCAACAATCTCCGTGGGATCGACCCTTACTCGCGTAAGGTTTATTACTTGGACGACCCAGTGCACTTGCTGGTTAGTTGTGTGAAGTTGTGATAAAGAGTTGAGATTGCAATTGAGCGTACCATGTTGATGGCGCCATTGATGATCACAATTTCGTGCACCAGGGACCTCTCAAGATAACTGAAGTCTTGGAAAAAGGTTATTATAAGGTGTCCGACCTGAACGGAACTGAGCTCCCTAGGTCATGGCATACTTGCAATATGACAATGTACTATAGCTAGAAGCGAACCTCGCTCCCTAATGTACTCTTTTTTCCGACTTCATGGTTTTTTTCCAAAAAGGGTTTTTCCTGGAGGGGGTTTTAACAAGGCATCAAAGCGAGGGCTAGGGGCATGAAACTTTAAGTCCCTTAGTAGCCAAAAGCACCTTTGTAAAGTTACTTCTTTATTAATGATATTATTCATTTCTCTCTAAATTTCTGTTATTATTACTACTACGATACGCACCAACTTAAGCTCGAAAAAGAGCAAAAATCTGCTGCCCGACCTAGGTGGTTGGTAGGATAGAGTGACGAGGTACAAGTTGGTGTAAAGAGGTTGTAAAAGACGATCATGACAGCTCGAAAATAAGATAGCAAACGACTTATAAGTCGGAAAAACCGAGCAAGACGAAATGAATCGCAAAAATAACCTAAGTCATGGAAACGATTCAATAAGCAAAGCGAAGTTGAACGTAGGCGAACAAAGTAATGGAAAGCGAGAAATATGAAAGTCCCTTAAAGGATTGAAGGTAGATGTGTTTTGATGAAAGCCTTACTAAACTTGAGATTACTTAACAAAAAGTTTCTTAAAAGCCTTACTAGATAATAGCGAAATTATCTAATAAAAGTTTTTTCAAAAGCTTCGCGAAACTCAAAAACAGTAAAGGGTTTTTTTCACAAAAGACCTTATGAACTAAAAATCCTTCAACAAAAGGAATAATAAACGTCATCAGAGGAAAAAGAAGCAACTACTTCGTTAAAGGTCCTATCCAAAAAGGACTAGAAAATGAAGATTGTTGTTTAAGATCCTATTAAAAAGGATCAAATATCAGCAGCCATCCACAAAATATACAAAACATAAAAAATTGTTCATAAAAGGTCCCACAAACCGGGCCTTAATAAGAATATCACATAGGGCCGATCAGAGGGTTTGAATCATCAACAGGAGAGGAGGCCAGTTCAGCTGTGGAAGTCAGAGGGGTAGGAGGAATCTCTTCGGCACCAGAAGTCGGATCTGCCTCGAGAGGGGCTGAAGAGCTCGGCTGTGACCCCTCGGCTGGACCGATCTCCCGAGGAGGGGACTCGATTATGCGCTGTCCCGCGGTCTGCAGCTCAGAGTCAGCCTCAGGACGAGGAGGAAAAACTATCTCTCCATTAATGACAACCTTGTCGGGGTGAAGAGGTGACAGGTCCAAGTCGCGAGCAATAACTCCGACCTGTTGTTTCAACACCCTGAACACCTCCTCAGTACCCTTAACAATGGAGTTTTCCAAATCCTGGTAACCCTTTCGAAGTTGCTCCACCTCTTTTTTCAAGTCAAGATTGGCCGAAAAGATACGGAGGTAGTTTTGCTCAGCCTTCTTCTTCAAGCCCTCAGCCATTACACAGGAACCCATTAAATGCTTCTCCCTTTCCTGAGCTTGGGAGAGTTCTTCCTTCAACCGAGCATTCTCCTCCTACACCCTCTTCTCATCTTCTTGATACATGGCTATCCGCCCCTGGAGATTCTCCAAGGAATGATGGGTCGCACTCAAAGGGGTTTCTCCAGTATATCAAGAAGAAAGGTACAAATCCCGGCAGTCTGAATTCCTCTTTGAATTAAAATTTGAAGATGATTACGGATAGCAGCATCATCCATAGCAATTTGACTATGTGGAAGGATGTGCTTCCTAGAAAATTTCACTCTGTCAAAACCGGTGTCCCCGACGTTAGAGGCACCGGCTTCCGAGATCTTGCGTTTCTTCTTCTCAGGTTCCAAGGAAGAAAAGGACTGGGGGGACAGGGGTAGGAGGAGGAAGAGGAGGAGTAAGAATTGGATTTACCAAAATTGGCTGAGAAGAAGTCCCCAAACCTAAGCTTTGATGCCGATAATGAGTGGTCGAGGTTCCAACCTCTTGTGCAGCAGCTCGGGCACGAGCATTCCTCTTGACTTCGTGCACCTTTTGGTAAGCTACTTTCGACCCACTTTTTATTTTTTCTGAAAAATGAAGTAAAAACGATTAGTACACAAGTCGAAAGTAGGAAAGGCTACCCACAAAATAAAAAATTAAAGCTACCTAGCTCGGTCCTGACATAGCTCAGAGATCCAAGAAGAAATTTCTTGGTGTCCAGATTTGGAGCCCACCTCCAAGCCTCTCGAAAAAACTCTATCACAGTCTCCTCTACCTCATCCAAATCTACCAAGTTATATTTCTCTACAGGGGAAGTTTCGACCCAGTATAGAGGAAATCGAAGCTCATTATTTTCATTCAGAAAAAAGGGAAAATGGCATTCAGCGGCTTGGATTTTAAAAAAAAAAATTTTGAAGTCATGTAAAGACTCGTCAAAAATGGAAAAAACTTTCTGGCCTTGTATAGCTCGGAAGGAAATCCACTTTTGCTTATTTTTACCACTAAAAGGCCTGGTTAAGTGAAAAAGATAGAAAAAGGTCTTTAAAGAGATCAAAAAATTGAGAGAATGGCTGACAAACTGGTAAATTTTGAGAAAACCCCAGGAATTGGAGTGAAGTTGGGAAGGAGCTACCCCACAATGGGATAACACCTCCATTTCAAAATCAGAGAATGGAAGGATAACCCCTAAGCAAGTAAACAGGCAATCATACATAAAAATAAAGTGGGTGTCTGGGTCATTAATCCTCCCACAACAAACTCGATCCTCAAGGCCCGGGGCCACTAACTCATATTTGGGTTCGTCGGCATCAAGATTACAGATTCTATGGTGTTTTCTAAGTTCGGTTATAAAAACATCATCTACTATTGGGTGTTCAGAAAGGACAGAGGAATTCACCCATCTCAATAAGGCTTCAAAAATGTGGAAAGACATTTTCAAAAATGAAAAAAGATACAGGAGAAGATATACCTACATTACACAAAGAAAAGACAACCATCAAAAAACAAGTTTGAAGCAGTTCTTTCCTAAACAAAGCAGAGAACAGTCAACAACCACAAAGGAAATGATTTTTGCAAGAAAAGACACAAAAAATCTTAAAATTCCTATCACGAAGGAGCAAAAACCTACTTAGAACCTCTCTTTACCGATCCAGCAAAGAAAATACTCCAAAAATCAGGAAAAAGGGTGAAAGTGATAAGAAACTAACCTTTTCTGGAAAGAGGAAACTGTCAGCAAGGATGAACGAGGCGCCAAAAATACTAACGAACTGAGGATGCAGAAAGTAAAACGCTAAAGCACCAAGGTATGAAGATGAAGAAGAAAGCACGAAGGGAAGTTTGAAGGAAGGACGAAAAAGAAGAAAGAGAGGAAAAGTATTTATAAAACACTAGGGGCATAATGGTAAAAATGGTACGCTCATTAAAAGAATATGCCGTTACCAATGTAGCCGCTCTCCACATGTAAATGCGAAAAGCCAAAACAGACGCGACGGTTGATAAGACGTGATGATTGATAATTTGAAATCACGTCGGTTTTAAAATAAAAATCACGTCGGTTTTCTGACTTGAAAGGAGAACTTCGACCTAAGTATCCCCGAGTTCGACCGATACTCGAATCCGACTCACAGCAAAGAGATTGGATCGAGTAGGGATACTATTCATACCCTGGCCCAAATAACAAAGCCAGGCCCGAATCAAGTTCAAATGCCCAATCCAGCAGATTGGCCTCTACCTCTTATCTGACCTCCTTCAAAGAGGTCGGGTTCGACGTAAGCAGGCACTTAAATTTATCTAATGAATAACTGCCTCCGTAAATCTCTCTCCCACTTCTAGAAGAGATATCTCAACAACCCTAAGATAAAGGGATAGTTATCCACCATCAGAAGTGGAACTACCTCAGCGGTAGTTATTGGTTCACCTCATATAAATACCCTGACACACTCATGTACATCTAAGTTCTAATATTTTCTAAACCTGCTTACCCCTTTGCTGACTTAGGCATCGGAGTGTCTTTGCAGGTACCACCTCCCACTCCTTCAAATACACATAATTCGAACGGCGGCTCCCAGAACGTAGTACAAGTCGATGACCACCTTTCATTTAAATTTGGGCCTTTCCTTACGGCCCAATCCACCAGTTTCAGGTAAATACCCGGAACAGGTACTTTTTGTCTGCATTCAGTTAAAATTTATAGATACAAATAGTGTTTTCTTTTTTTAATTAGATACAATCAAGTTGGCCAATAATGAACTGGCCCACAGATTAACTCAGGCGCCCTCTTCGCTGCCAAAAACGTGAAAATCAGATTTCTGCTTACCAAAAAAAAAAAGATTTCATAACAATTTTTGTAAACCTTTCTCTTTTTAGTGTTCATGACAGAGTATATAAACCCTTTTTCTAATCGCACTCTTTCTTCTCTTGATAATTTTGGCACCTTCTCTCCATAATTTTGCCATTCTTCTGTAGAATTAAATTCCTAAACTCGTCCTCAGTTGTTTCTAAAGTTATTATTTAACCTCTTCGATCTTTGAATTGTTTCATTAAAAGTGTATGATTGTAGTTCAAATTAGATAATCAAAGTCAATTGGTTCTTTTTTCAAAATAACTCAAAAGGAACAGGTTTGGATCTCGTTTAAATATGATTTACCGGAGTTTGAGATGCTTCTTTCTTTGTTTATGCACAATTTGGAGATAATATAATGTATTCTTTACCCAGGTCAAAGTCTAGTTAGAATAACAACTGTCCAATCTACAAACATCCGGCACCATGCAGAATCAAGAGAAGACTACATCCAAATAGCCCAACCTAATGGAAGCGTCAAGGAGTAATTCTAGAACCTGAGACCTCGAAGTAAAGGCAAGATAAATACAACAAAGCCTAAAGCCTTATATCTCACTAGGTGAAGTCAGTTATAATCATCAAACAGTACTAGTGTGCCCTGTCATGAAGACATTAAAAGTGTCTTCTATTCTATACGCATGCCAGCAGCAAATATAATACATTTACAGTTTCCGTCTGAGGAAATAGTTATTCAGATAAAAACGTGTCAATTAGTGAACGAAAAACTGCCAATAAGGTTAATGAACTCAAAGATCATCGAAGTTAATTATGTTGTCATTGTGCCAATGAATCTCTGAAGATTTGCTCCCAGAATCCACCTTCATATCGGAGTGAGAACTCCCCAAGCCGCTCTCTAATGACTCTGCAAGATCCATCCCCCATAACCCTAGCCTACATATTGTCTTGTAGGTCTGATAACAGGTTACTCGCATGCCATCAGATACCAATTCCTTCAAGGCTCCATCAACTTCTTTACTATTCATTACATCAAGAAACTGTTTTGATAAACTAGGCTGCCAGAATACAACAATGGCACAACTCTTATCCACCAATTTAACATCGAATTCTCCCAAGAATATATCATGGGCGGCATGGAGTAGACTCTTCAACATCCCTGCCGTCGTCCCAAATTTGAATCCCCATAGGAAAACCACATTGTCAATGCTAACTTTCCTAGTATTTTTGGCCCATATACTGATATCCCCATTAACTGGTGACTCTTGGATATCGGCTGCTGCACATGGATGAAATACATTGGCATAGTCTTCGAGCTCAGCTGCCAAATGCTTACTGCCGGACTCATTAACATATGGGGAAACTTTCAATATTGAGCAAAGTTTCATAAATAAATAGCATAGCCTTAATGCATTAATTCCATGGCTCTTGCCTTCATTTGTTGTACCTATAAACGCAAAAATGAAAATGAAAGAAAATGAGGTACCACTTACCAGTCACTGATTAATATAGCCATCTATATATAAAATAGGATAAAAGAAACACCTTAGAGTTGAAAAATTGAGTATGCAATTTGTTAAGTACTAAACATGAATCTTTCTACAAGAATAACATAACCTTTAAACCTTGGTGCACAAAATCCATAAATCTTGTCTTCACTCACTGTACCTGTATGAGCCCACAAAATGAAGGGATAGAAGGGGAGAAAACGAAGCTTAAAAATGGTTTTGGCCCCTTTAAATAGTGAATATTGGCATTGGTTACTCTAAATTCAGTTTGGTTTCAAACTTTGGTGCGATACACTATCATTTCCTCAAGTATAGCGGGGATACCACACTCATGCTAGTTGTTAAGGGGAGATAAGAATTCTCCTTGAATATAACAGCAAGTGCATACTGCTTGATGTTGGGCTTTGGGCATCCCAATCTATCCAAGTCCTTATCATGATCCCCTGATGTTAGCACTTCCATTAACTGATGACAAAGATAGTGAAAATCCAAGTCACACATGCTAAGCCTACCTCCATAGTCCACATGGTATCCAAAGTGTTCTCCCAACTCCACTCCCTCATAATATATTTAAAAAAAGCTAAAAGATAAAGGGCTTCTTCCAAGGGTGGTAAACATCCCCTAGGTTCCTCAAGCAACAAGATAATTTCTTATGAATCCTTAAAACTGAATGTTCAACCATGAGATGCGCATGTTTCTTTTTAAGTGCCATAAAATGAAGCAGGTGCTTAAAACTATTGCAAGGTGCTCCATGGACTGTGATAATATAGACATTGACTTCCCAATAACTACCAATGATAATGTCACTTACAACAGTCCATGAAAATTTTATGGTACTTCTGACAAGGATAGTAGGGTCTATTACCTCACTAATAGTGTCAGCCATGGTAAGCTTTGGATCCGGCCCAAGAAATTCAGCACTGACTTCAGAAGTATGGTGATCAATCCTTACTACTCTTGAATGTTATTGGGTTTATTGCATTCTTAGCACACCATCTTGCCAAAAGCCCAATTAAGCCCAAACTTACAAGTAGCTTTTGATTACTATCTTGATAGTTGATACAAAGGAGAGAGACATTGGGAAAGACTTCAAAGCAATTTCAGTACCTCCAAAAAGAAAGGATGGGGCAGAAACATCTCTACTGTCCCAATATAGGAATAAAACACAAAACTAGGGGGTTCAATGTCTCCCATATGCAAAGCTAACTCAATAAATCACACAGTCCCTTTTAAAGTCATCAAGTATAATGTTTGAACCTTCATATGCAAAACAAAGCAGTAGAAACAAAATTAATAGGACCACACTCAGATGAGTTCATGATTCTCCTCTAGCCTCACCAGGAGAACTTTCAGTTACTGGTGGAGTCCATCTTCTATTAGATTACGTTCTTAAGAGACAGAAAGTTTGAATTCTCCAACTTGGAGAGGCATCAGATGGCATTGTTGGCTGCTAAATTCAAGCCAAATTTTTTAAGTTGAAATCAACGCTGTGTCATCCTTGTTCTCCCCATTTGCATCACCAAATGAAGCCTAGGTGTAGCTTTCCTAGTAGCATGACCAATATAAAAAATTACAAGAAGCCAATGATGAGTTCCACCTGAAGTACCACCCTCTCTATCTCAGGGTATATAGATGAGCACTAGCAAGAATAAAATCTAGAAGATCTCATGGATGAAAGGTTTAAGATCTCTGCCAAAACAATCTTCAACAACTGAAAATTTCTATGGTTTTTTTCTTAACTCATTTACTCCTTAAAAGCCGTATTCCTCCTCTTTACGAGCATCGGTCTATTTCATTGAATCAAATAAATACTCAGCCATGAACCTCTTGTCTTCCTCAGTAAGTTGCTTACATACTTACCATGGGTGGAAGGGGTGACAAAACAAACACAAAAAACAACACTTAACCCTACGGCAATGCTATTGTCTTCCCCATAATCATGTTTCAATCAAAGATGATGCAAAACATGGAGTAGGAAAATATATGCATCTCTAAAGGAGGAAAACCATTAAGAGTAATATGAATATATATCTTGACAAGCATGCAAGTTGCAAAGGAATGACCATATCACTTTCCATACTATTAATAAGATAAAATGGATAAAACCATCCAATAAGCATGTTTTTGTTGCATGTGAGACTAAAATGTTATAGACTAACTGACCTTGGTCCGGAATTTTCACATCAACAGGTGCAAAGAAATGATTATTCAAGTAGGATATAGCACTAGGTATGTTGGCCACTTTTCTCTTGGTTCCAATTACCCTTATCAAATAATTTACGTCAAGTACTTTGGGGAAAACCGTGCACATGGAGCTCACAAATTCATCTACTTCAGGTGGAAGTGGCGCAATGAATTTTGAATGAATAAGTGTACAATCTACAAAAACCAATAGAAAGTTAATAAACTATAAAATGAAGTAGATAGACCTGGGAAGTACACTAGAATTAAAGTTGAGAAATTTCCATTTAAGAGATACACCATTAAGGCTATTGTGGGAGATAACAGGTTTCTGTGAAGCAGAAATCAAGTCGATCACCTCTCGAAAACCACGAATTTTCTTTGTCTCCTCCTCTTCAACATTTTGAAGCTCTCTCTGCATTGTAAAAACATTATTACTTACTGATGTGACCTTAACAAGGCAAAAGAATAGAGATGAATCATTTAATTACCTCCAAGAAATCCTTATCTTCTTTTGAATTTGCCAAAACAACACGTATAGCCTGGGTGGATCCACTCTTTGCAGGGATTATCAAAGGAAGAAGGTCATCTGAAATTTCTGCCAACATCTGCAGAAGATCCAAAGTACAAAAGAACAGAAAGAAAAGTATACGAGTCAGTTAAACAAGATTGTATTATTCAAGTTGGAATAATTAATTTATTAGCCCATTATACCTCCACAATTAGCTGCACTTGACGTTCACTGCAAACATCTATAGTCAGGCAAGGTCTTGATCTTAATTGTTCACTGCCCCGGACAATATTCCTAAGGGAGTTTATAAGCTCTTCTGCATAAAATTAGTGTTACAGAACAAAAGGATCTAACCAAAATGTTATTGTGAGAAGAATCTTGCAAAAGTTGCCATACCATCTTTGTTTCCACTTGTACCAGAGCTTTTACATGTCTTTCTCCAATGTTTAATCCGTGACTTAATCCTCTCAACAAAAACTGTATCAGCAACAGTAGTGATTGAAGAAGATTTCATCACACAAAAAGAAGGCAACGCAGTCCCACAACGAATTTTGGCCACTGACTCTTGCACCCGGGACAAGTATGATATGCCTGTTCCACAAATTAAAATGGATTATAGCTCATTGGGATATCAAGGTAAGTAAATAGGGCGGCATATCCTCAATTCACATAGCATAGCAAAGCATTGTTCATTCACATGTTCAATAGAGATTTTATACAATCTAGATGGAGTTAATGGACTTTCTATCCGTGGACTATTAAAACCAAAAGAGAAGGGGAAAAAATGGTAAGAACCGGTATTGTAAACACACAGAGAATCATAAACTTCTTTGTATTATCACAGAACTGGTATTCCAGTGTAGGATTTCAGCTCTAAATCAGTAAACTGGATGTGATTACAAGGGTAGGATGCAGAAAGTAGAAAACAAAAAATGAAAACACACTCTTGGGCAGTAAGGGGCCCTTACCCTCGTTAGTCTAATATAACTAATATCACAGCCTTCCTTCCCCTGCCACATTCCCTCTGCTCTTTCTGTACTAGTTAGGTAACAACTCCTCTCTTGTCTCACCTTCCCTTCTATCACTCAGCTCTTCCTTTCTTTCTCTTCCTACCGTAACAAGCCATTCAAATTGCCACACAGGAGAACGAAAATGCAAGAACTTCAATAGAACCTCACCATCATTTATGCATGCATTGAAATCAAAACCATGGCATGCCATAGATGCAAGGGACGAAGGCTGGCATGAAAAACTGTAAGAGGGCATCCCCATTCTCAGCTCATCTCTGGGAAACAACAGGAAATTATACCTGCACCATACCCAAATACCAAAACTTCATCTCTTTATCCCATTTCAATCATTGTGAGCCATAAATTTAAAATTCAAAAAAAGAAAAAAAATTATCTGAATCAGACACACAATCTTAATCAAGTACAAATTCACAGTCACGCACAAATCACAACTCCCTGATCAAAATTCAACGCACAATCTTAATCAACTATATATTTTTTTTCAGTGTTCTAATTTTGCGCTTATTCAATATATAACTCATTTTTTCAATCCTACTAAATGTTATTCAAATACTACTACTATCAACGTTCTTCCTTGTAAGTTACTAACTTCGGTACTTTTCCATATTTCCTTAATTTAAAATTGGGCACTGATATGATTCAAAAAGGATACCAAAATAACAGTTTTACTATTTTAATTAATTAAAGAGAAAGAAGGCGGTTGCAAGCAAGTTACAGAAGGGAACTAACGGATGGGCGACGAGGGCATTAGAGTCGGAAATGGAAAAAGGGCAGACAGCGAACTGGAGGAGCTGGAAGCGATGGGCGGAGAGGCTGGCCTTGAGGTAGGCAGTTTCCACCGTGTCGAATGGGAGGAGGCGGTGCCAGGAGGGCGGCGCGGGGGAGCCCGTCTTCTCCATGGATACGGCCACGAAGTCTGAATGCGCGATGTGGGCCTTAATCTCCTGTAGGGATTCAGGGAAGTTGGAGTTGTTGACCTGCTTCACTCTCCATCGTTTGGGGGACGCCCTCGAGCAAAGGGAACGCCTCTGCTGCAAGAATAGTAGCTGAAACAGTGAAACCATCACAATATTGTCGATGGGTTCTTCCACCTTCGGTTTGTATGTACCAGTAAGTTTGAACTTTGCCACCTTGAAATAAGGCTACAAGCCTTTTCTTATTAGTATCAAGCTGTTCATAAATACAAAAATTCATTCTTTTCCATGTTTTGAAACAAATAAAAGTTAATAATTTTAATTTCAGTGAAAATTTTAATTTTCACATTTATTCTGTTTATAAATTAGATTATTTTGGTCTAATTTTTAATTTCATTTTCATAGTTATAATTTTAAAAATTAAAAAATTAAAAAATTAAAAATATCTTTACAAAAATATTCACTCCGTTTTTAGTTAAAGACAAATTAATAAAAATTAAAATTAATAAGAATTCAATTCTATTAAAATTATGTATCATTTTAAATTATAAATTTAAATTATAAATTTAAATTATAAATAAAATTAAATTCTTTTTTTAATAGAATTAAATTTTTTTTTCTTAAATTTTTTTTTTTCAAACACACTCTTAGTTTCAATTTTTAAGTTCAACATTATAAAAGGTAATTGTTAATTTCATAGTTTTTAAGATAGCGTTTGAAAGAGAATTTGAGAATAAAAGGCAGAGACTGAAATAAATTTTAATATTGTATTTGGTGTAAAGTGTACAAGATTAAGTTTTGTCTCAATATCCTATTTGGTTTGAAAAAAAGTAGAGACTAAAATATTTGAAATTACTAAAATGTTCTTATTAATTAAAAATAGTAAATGGTCAAATTGATCATGCGATCTCCAATTTGGTCTCCGAAAATTTTTTTAATCAAATCAATCCCCTCAAATATTTCAGTTTAGTCATTTTAATCCTTCCATCACTTTTCATATTGGCGGTGTTAACAGAGGCTAACGTGACACATTAAGTTATATATCAGCACACCCATCTACATCCTAATTGTTAGTCAGCATGATATCTTTATGAAATTTGGTCAAATCAGTCCCTAGTCCCAAAATATTTAATCAACTAGAACAAAATCCTAACTCCAAAAACGATTTTCAGTTTCAACAAAAGAACACCAATAAAAATAGAATTCCTAAAAAGATGTTCATTAACAGAAATGAAGATTCTTGATGGCCTAGAGAAGGGGGGTTGAATCTATGATCTTCTTTTAAACTTGATTAATTAATTCTCAAACCAGAAAATGAAACCTTGCTTCTGTTTATATTGCGAGATTGATTATGTAAGAGATAATTTTATTTTGTCTCATAACACGTGAAAACAGAATCAGAGCAGGGAAGAAGAAGATGACACAGTCATGTATCCTAGTTCAGCCCTTATGCAATGTAGTCTACATCCAGTCTCCACCATAACAGTGGTGAAATTTTCACTATCTTTTCAAGTATTACATACACCAATTTCTAAGGATTCAACCTATTCCTATCACGGACAAATCAAACTTTTACCTAAATTTGACTTGCTTAGGTTCACTCCTTAAACTCTCAACACACCATGTGTCCACCCAACTTAGCAAGGGATACCTCACAGGTACATGATACAAAATAGAAATACAATAAAAAAGATAATACATAAATCTTGGCTTTTCTCTCTAAATACCTCTTTTTGCCTTTTCTCTCAATGATTTTTTCTTAATGCCTCACTTAAATGCCTTTTACCACTAAATAGAAACAAAAAAAAAGATACAACATACAAATTGAATATTCAATGATAAACCGTAAAGGAGATGATGTAGAACAGCTTTAAAGCTATAAGATGAACTAGATTCAACACTCTCATATGTAGCTCTCTATTTTGGTAGAATATTTTTTTTATGTAGGAATCCTGTCCAAAATATTGAGCAAGAACAGTAGAGAGGCTCTTAATGAAACTCAAACTTTGGTTCACTCTCCTTAAACAAAACTGAAGTTGGTTTTCCCTTTTATATAGAGTTCTGTTTCCAATACTAGGATTTGCTTCCCAAAATCAGCTCCTTGAATCTTGAACTAACTGAAATCTCCCTTTATTTTTCTTTCACCAGACTAAAAATAAGGGATTAGATATCAAAGTTAAGCACAGTAGAAAGGAGATGAGCAATAGCAATTTGCTTCCTTAATGAATTTTTCAAATCCAAACTCTTAATCTAGTACTTTGGCTCCAAATTTTAATATTAGCCATTGATTCATAGCAGATTAAAGTGACCTCCACTTTCTTTATGTTACCCGAAATGATTGGACAGAGAAAAAGGTGAAATCAACAAGTAATTAACTTGCATGTTTGTGGAAACATTTTATTTTTTTCTTCTGATTTAGCTTGACCTGAACATTGTGCTTTCGGTTCCAATTTTGATTTGTCATAGCCACTAGAATTTTGCTTTTTTTTTTCTTTCTCTTTGGTGTTTAATGAGAAAATGATATTTTCTTTCTTTTTTGTGCTATATCCGAATCACCATAACACCACCATAAGCTAGATGCTATTCTTTTCATAAAGACAATGGGCTAGATTGAAAGCTTGGTCCAAGTAGCTAAGGTTCAGGTGCTTGGTTCCATTGTTTTGGGCTACACACTAACACTTGGGACTGTGACACTAAATGACACATCACAACACTTTTGGGCTATCAACCCATTTATAATTATATTTGTCATCACCAAAAATATTATTATTGTTTACTAAACTCAACAAGAAAAAACTATTTTCCCTTCCACAAAATTAAATTCCATGAAGAAAATGTAAACACCAAAACCAAACAGCAAAACAAACACTAAACATAAACTATGAACAGAGAAATTGATAGCCAGTAAACTTCTTTAATATTTGGAAAAACAAAGGCCTTGACCAACTTTCATGAATCAACAAGGAGCAATACCCTAACCATATAAACGGTTTCTATTCCAACAAAAGCCACTAACAAAAAATAAATTTTATCAATGGCACAATCCTAACATGTTAAGTAACCAGAAAAAAACCTTAAACAACAATGAAAATGGCCGTCGGTACCACAAACGGTTTCCAATTTCAACAAAAATCACTAACAAGAAACACATTTTATCAATGGCACAATCTTAACAACAAGTTTAGTAACCAGAAAAAAAACCTTAAACAACAATGAAAATGGTCGTCGGTCACGTTTTCAATCATTGCGCCAAAGCCACTCCTCAAAAGTAAACTCGCGAACACGCTGCGTCGGATACTTCAATCGGCGATGATGATGATGAAGGATTCTTCATCTTCTCCTCAACGACGTCAAAAAGGAAGTGAGAGGTGAGGGTTTTGTGAGAGAAACAGAGAATCCGTGCCAAATGCTTCAAACGACAACAATGATGAAAGCTTCTTCGAACAGAAGGTGAGAGGGAGAGTTTTGTTTGAGAAACAAGGACTACACTATTTCAATCACTACCTCTCACCCATCATTGCCATTCCGTGTGCAGAATGTGAATTGACCTTCATTGGAGAAGACGCACACAACACCTGCCAGTTAATTGCACGTCGAAATCTAATCTGGTTCGTCTTTCAGTGAGCATTGTTGCTGGGTTTAGAGAGTAACGAAGAACAGGAATTTTTTTACTGAGAGCGAAGAGAAGTGTGGTCGAAGAATGAAGAGTGATCCATATGACTTTGTTTTGATGAACCAGCTCTCCGTAACTTAAAAATGGCATTGTTTTATATGGTGAGGAGTAATTTAATGTGTCAAGTTAGCTTCTGTTAACGGCGAAAAAAGTGACGAAAAGATTAACGTGACTAACTTAAAATCTTTCGAGGATGGATTTCATGAAAAAAATATTTCGAAAACCAAAATGAAGATCGTACGATCTTTTAAGGACCAATTTGATCATTTACTCTAATTAAAAAAATAAAGTCGTAAACCTAGCCACCCTCTCTCTCTCTCTCTCTCTCTCTCTCTCTCTCTCTCTCTCTCTCTCTCTCTCTCTCTCTCTCATTGTCTCCTTCACCATCACTGTCGAGCTTTGCCGTTACTGTCACCTTCATCGTTTGTGAGCTTCGCTGTTCGTCGTCGCAGATGACGAAAAGCTCGTTGTTATTCTCTATTTCGCTTCTGCTTTGTTGTTCTTCTCTGTTATTTTGTGTTGATTACTAAAGTTGTGTTTGTATTAGATCTGCTTTTTCTTGCTGATGTATTGATTCCTGAAGAGAGGGATGGTGACAGCTAAAGAATATGGCGGCGACGATGATTGGAGGAGAAGAGGATGATGTTGTCCGAAAAAAATGTTATTAAAGTTTCAATATCTGTTCTAAAAGATTTCAGTTCTTGTGTTCCCATTTTTCTGGAAGTACTAAAAGGACTGAAATTTTGGGGACAGAAATTGAAATTTTAGTTATAATCTCTGGCCACCAAACACAATACTGAGTCTCAGTCTCAATACTTTTAAATGCTACCTAAATTCACTATCGTTATTATATATTCTTTGACTTTTTTATTTAGTCTTTACTTTAGTACGATGATAAATTTATACGTACCAATACGATAAAAATGTAGACAAATAAAAATACACTATATTATCCATGTCAGCATTTATTTTTTGTTAAATATATATTGTGTTTGTTTGGACGCCATTAAGTTGACAAAATTTTTTTTCCATTTTTTAGCGTGTTTAGTAAATTTTTAGTAGTAAAAGTAAAAATATTAGAAAAATAAAATACATTTTTTTTGAGAAGCTAAAAAATACATATTTTTTTCTTAAAAAAAAAGATATTTTTCATATAATAAATAAACAAAAAATATTTTCATATTATTATATCTAAATATGATTGATAAATAAAAAAATTGTATAAAATATCAAAAATAAATTATTTTTATTTTTTTATAAGATATTTTTAAAAAAATAACTCAAAAAAAATATTTTTTTATAAATTCATTTAAACAAGTCCATTATATTATACTTTTATTAAAATATTCTTCTAATTTAGTAAAAACAAAAAACGTCTTTTATTTAATTTAGAAGAAAACTTAAATATTATTTGTTTTATGTTGAACAAAAATTATTCTTTTAGTTTAATTAAATTTTAAAATTTAACTAACTTTAATTTTATATTTTAAATTTTAAATAATTTAAAAAATAAAATAAAAACACATGAAAAACATAAAAAGAAAAGTTGTTCTTCATCTTCTCTAAATTTTCAAGTGTTCGACATCATTAGACTCCTCTCACCTCTCCCTTCTCTCTAGTAAAGAAGAAGAAGAATCCATCTCCTATTTCTTGTGGCATTTGAACACCTGATTCTTAGGCCACCGTCTCGTGATCATCACTGCAAAAGGCAAGGTATACTTTTTGCACCCTCAGCTATCTTTTCACCATAATCTGTTCTCACTCTCACCATTTCTTTGATTTTGGCTTTGGTTTCATAATTATTGATTTTATGATATGTTCTCATTTATCCGAAGCCATTGAAATGAAAGAGGAGTGAGTAATGAAGGCAAGGTATACTTTTCGCACTTTCTCCCTTTCATGATTTGCATCGGAGCCATGAGATCAATAACTAAGCTCCAAACTCTTAGTCAACCTTTGAGCTATTTCGTCTCACTCCCTTATGTTCTTCATCTTTCTTCCAATGCTTACAATTCTTCAAATCACTCACCTTTATTGTCTCGCGCAGTAACCCAACGATCTGATATCGACATCTACCGTGCACTTTTTGATGAAATTTGGGGCTGGCTTTGTGGTCCAAGACAATTCCTCATCTGAGTCTTTGTTTTTGGAGGAAGCTAATGGGAGAAATTGGATTTTGAAGTGGAACATGATTACACCAAAGATGTTTGTGGAAATGCCACAGCGAGTATATTGCTTGACAAAGGCAAGAGCCTAGGGTGTCTTAGGTTCTAGGATTAGTTTTTATTATTAAAAATATTATTTTTAGGAATATAATATCTAGAAATGAAATTATTTGGTATATAAAATTCTTATATTTGATTATAAAATTTAATGGTTTAAAATATTATGCAATAATTTTAGGAATGAATAAATTTTTGTTTGGTTAAATCTAATTTTTTTGATAATATTATGTACTATGCCAAAATTACTCTTATTCATTCAAATTAAAAAATTAATAATAAACTTAATAAATACATAAAATAATTTACATATAAATATATTTCGAGATAAATTTAATATAATCAATCATCTTTAGATAAAAATATTTATTTTTATTTCCAAAATACCTCTAATATCAATTTTTTTTATTTTTCTAAAAGTTAAATATAAAACTAATTGAATATTATTATTTTTTCATTTTTTTAATTTACAAAAAATATATCTAATAATAAATTTGCTAGAACAGTATCATAATTAAATTATTCCTAATAACAAATATCTTTAATTAAAAATACTCCTAATAACAAATATGTTTAATTAAAATTATTATCGATTTTAATTTGTTTAGTTTATTAAAATAACTCTAATAACAAATATCTTTAATTAAAATTAACATTATCACAATTAAATTTACTAAAATATCCCTAATAACAAATATCACAATTAAATTAATTAAAATTAGCACAAATACTTATCTAAATTTCAAAAAATTCCGTAATTCATAATTCGTCTCATAATTCATAATTGAACTTATACAAAACAAATTTTAACATTTTTAAGCATATATGTTTTTTTTATCAAAGATAAAGAGACTCGAACTCATAACTTCTTAGGTAAGTATAGAGAACTATGCCATTTGAGATATCACTCGTTAGCAAGCATATATGTATTAAAAAGTTAAAAACCGATAAGCTAATATAATCCATAAAATTTGAAAAATAGTAAGATTAAATCAATTTATTCAGAAATGGCAAAAGTTTTTTCGGTTGAAGTTGGAACACCATGTCAATCAAACTATTATCCCTTACAATGCTAAGGACAACCTTCATTTTGCCATTAGCTTCATTCGGTGCTCAACTCCCTTTTTCTCATACTTAAAATAAGAAACCATATCAATTAAAATTGTTGTGTGTTCTTGATAAGAACTTTTCATATCTCTAATTGATTATGCTACTATGTCAAGCACTTTCTCACTTTTGCTCCCTTTTTTTCTTTTATTCTTCTTTCTGGTAGATAAAAAACTAGGAGTAGCAGAAGCATCAAGAGCAGCAGGAACACCAGGAGTTAGGTATGTCTAAAACGAGCTCAACCATTATGTGCTTATTGAATGAGCCACACTTATATAGGCCATTAGATTTTATTAGATAAAAATCAAAGGCTAATATAAAACAAGAGCATTGATGGACTCTAATAAATATAGAATATCCTAGTACATAAATAAATGTTTTAAATGGTAATATTTTAATACACAATACTTTAAACGGCAACAAAATCTTTTATTCTTAAATAATTAAATATAAAATATATGAGTATTTTTTATTTATTAAAATTAATTATTGCAAAAAAATTTTATAATATTAAAAAATTATATTAAAATAATATTTTAAACTATAATTAACATAAAAATATAAAATCATTAAAATTTTATTTTATATTACTTGACAAATAATTAGATTATTATATTTAAAATTTATTCACTAATTAAGTTTATTAAATATATTATTATATAATATAATTTTTTATAAAAATATTTTAAAAATATATTTTATTTAGAATATTATATATAATACATGAAAATATTAACTTTTTTATTTTTTTCAATTTTTTTAGAAAAACATAATAAATAATATAATTTTAAATACATACCTAAATAAAAAAGTTAATATTTTTATGTATTTTATATAATTTTTTAAATAAATTTTACTTTTACAAATATTTTGATAAAAAATTATATGATATAATAATATATTTAATAAATTAATTAGTAAATAAATTTTAAATATAATAATCTAATTATTTGTCAAGTAATATAAAATAAATTTTAATTATTTTATATTTTATATTATAGCTTAAAATATCATTTTAATATTATAAAAAAATTTGCATAATAATTAATCTTAATGAATAAAAAAATTTATATTTTTTAGATCAAAAAGTTTTTACCTTTATATAGTAAAATATGTGATAATCTTCTTAATATATATTAGGGGTGGCAAAACGGATTGAGTCTGTCGGGTCGACCCGCCGAATTCGCTAAAAAAGGTGGATCGGAGTAGGATTTAAAACCGGTCAAATTAAAAACATTTGCCAAACCCACAAAATTTTTATGCAAAATTATTTTATAATATTAAAAGATTATATAAAAATGATATTTTAAATAGTTATACTATAATAGATTTAATATGTTTTCTGATTTCAATGTTATTATATGATTATAATTATTTAATATATAAAAAAATTACTAAATAGTATATATATATATATATATATATATATATATATATATATATATATATATATATATATATATATATATATATATATATATATATATATATATATATATATAGGGTGGCAAACAGGTCTAAACCCGTCGGGTCGGTACGCGTAACCCGCCAAAAAAGGCGGGTTGGGCTGAAAAATTGGGACCGCCAAATAGCAAAAGCCCGCCTAACTCGCACCGCTTAAACCACGGGTTTTGGCGGGGCGGGGTGGGTTTCCCCGCCGGGCTTATTATTTTTAGCAAGGGGTATTTTTACAATTTTTTTTGCCAAAATCCAACTTCCCCCAACCTAACTTACAAGAGAATGAAGATGAAAATTGAGTGTTTTGGATTATATTTATTTTGTTTTAGAGACAATATTTATAATTATGTTTTAGATTATGTTTATTTTACTTTGGGAACAATATTTATAATTATGCTTTGGATGAAAACTTGGTTTATATTTATATTTATTAGATATTTATAATTACAAAGACTTTAATATTTGTGAATATAAAAATTATAATTTGTTTATACTTTTAGAAATTATAATAGTTAAAAGTAAAAAATAGGAGAGATTTTTTATGCCTTTATATATATTATTTAATAGTTAAAAGTAAAAAGAAAGAGGATATTTGGCGGGCTATGCCTGCCGTTAGGCGAGGAGGGTTAGGATTTTGAGACCGCCTCACCTAGGCCCGCACCTTAAGCGGGACGGGCCAGCCCGCCCTGCCAACTAAAGTGGGTACAAAATGCTAGTTGTTTGACTTTGTTTTTTTTTTTTTTGAAAAATAAAATTAATTAAAATTAACTAAAAAATAATAATTAAACAATTAATTACAAATAAAAAATAGTCAAATTATAATATAACTTTTTATTATTATTTTTAAAATTTTTAACTTCAATAAATTTGTTTAAAATAATATTTATCAATAGAACCATCTTTATTTTAAAAAATAAGTCACATCATTTGAACATATATACGAAATTATAAAATAAAATAAATAAAGTCACATAATTAGAAGTTAGAACATATATACATAATTTAGCGAATTTTTTTAATTTGACAGATTTCAAATTCTAACCCAACCCATATTTTTTAGCGAGTTCGGCGAGTCGGCCCGACGAATTCGACCCGTTTTACCACCCCTATATATATATATATATATATATATATATATATATATATATATATATATATATATATATCACATATTTTATTATATGAAGATAAAAAATTTTTATTTTAAAAATATAAAATATAAATACAAAAAATATAAGTTTTTTTATTCATTAAGATTAATTATTATATACAAATTTTTTTATAATATTAAAATGATATTTTAAATTATAACATAAAAATATAAAATAAATAAAGTTTATTTTATATTACATGACAAATAATTAGTTTATTATATTTAAAATTTATTAACTAATTACTTTGTTAAATATATTATTATATAATATAATTTTTTATTAAAATATTTGTAAAAGTAAAATTTATTTAAAACGTTATATATAATACATGAAAATATTAACTTTTTTATTTAGGTATGTATTTAAAATTATATT
This sequence comes from Arachis stenosperma, assembly GCF_014773155.1. Taxonomy (NCBI): domain Eukaryota; kingdom Viridiplantae; phylum Streptophyta; class Magnoliopsida; order Fabales; family Fabaceae; genus Arachis; species Arachis stenosperma. The sequence goes on along the minus strand of NC_080379.1, from coordinate 35,982,076 downwards.
ATTTATTTTGTTTTTTTAAAAAAAATTAAAAAGTAAAAAATAATATTTTTATGTATTATATATAATATTTTAAATAAATTATTTTTTAAAAATATTTTTATAAAAAATTATACTATATAATAATATCTTTAATAAAAGTAGTAAGTTAATAAATTTTGAATATAATAATCTAATTATTTATCAAGTAATATAAAATAAATTTTAATGATTTTATAGTTTTATGTTAGTTATAATTTAAAATATTATTTTAATATAATTTTTTAATATTATAAAATTTTTTTGTAATAATTAATTTTAAAAATTAAATATACTCATATATTTTATATTTAATTATTTAAGAATAAAAGATTTTGTTGCCGTTTAAAGTATTGTGTATTAAAATATTGCCATTTAAAACATTTATTTATGTACTAGGATATTCTATATTTATTAGAGTCCATCAATGCTCTTGTTTTATATTAACCTTTGATTTTTATTTAATAAAATCTAATAGCCTATATAAATATGGCTTATTCAATAAGCACATAATGGTTGAGCTCGTTTTAGACATACCCCAGGAGTTGGAAGCTCCTAAAATATAATAAACAATTCAATAAAAGACTGTCTATTTAATAGTAGGAGAATCTATTTAATAACTATTGTAAAAGAATCAACATATATAATAACACAAAGACAAGCTTCTACTATGATGTTACATATACAAATTTCTATATTTGCATGTGAATCTTGATGATGCTACATTCACAAATATCGATTGTATATATATCAAACAAGCAAACAGAGCAATATTAATAACATAGAGAGAAAATCACTCTAAAATTCAAGAAAATATACAACAACAGGGTCAACAATAAATAAATTTATGTACATGAATTAGAGTCAATTGCTTATGTACTTGAGAATCAACTTCATACTCCATTTCAGTCTCTTCCAAATTTACTTGGGTGTTTTCATTTACTTGCCGATCACTTAAGGTTGCTTCGCGCTCAACCTCCATAGTAGCAATTGTTTGAGTTACGTTTTCTGCATTACCTCCTTGAGCTCTATTTCTACCAAATGCTATTTTCAACTCTTCAAAATGTGAAAATGATTTATTGTAGAGGCCATTAGCATTAGGATGGGAATGAAATTAAAAGAAAAATAACTAAACAATAAATATTAAAAAACTAAGATAAATAAATTTGTATTAAAAAAGTTGATTAAAATTTACACTTTTTCATTCATCAAAAATTTGTTGTTCCACTACAATTACTTTATCTTTATCATTCCAACCAAATCTACTTTCAGCTATACCCACCATCTCAACTATTACAAAGTATTATCTCTTTAATAATTTTACCTTTAATTCAATATATGGATTAGCCTAGATAACAATTCAAAGTTACCACAATTCAATAAACATATAGCAAGTAAGATATGACATAACCTTTTTCCAATAATTTTGTCTTCCCACATAAATGGGATATGAAATTGAAACAAAACATACATAATAACAATTAAACCTCATCTCCCTGGTTCGGTGAATTATACTTATAACAATGCCATAGATTCCCACCATAAATTATGTATATTCAAACTATCAAAATTAAAATTTTTAGCTGCGGTCAGAGAGGATTAAATTGGATAATTTATCTCTACAGCAATAGGGTATAATTATGTGACTATCTAAAATGAATTTAATCTATGTAGAGGATAAACAAAATTATATATAATAGGTAAGAAAAATGTACCTTAAGATTACATTTAGGGATTTTTTCATGAAGCATTTTTTTCAAATGTTTTTCATAATCGAATTTAAACGTGTTATTATCACACTTTTAAAAAGTAGTTGCAAACTCTACCAAATACTCAACTAATTTTGCATCTTCGTATGACGTCGTCTGTTAACGCTTAGTTTGCTTTGAATTAAGTTGAAAATTCTTTTTCATTTTCTATAGATTAATAAGTAGAAAATTACACCAATAAGACAATTTTTATAAGTAGATTAATAAACCGATAACAAGATATTCAACAATTTGTTGCAGAACATGGCAACAATAATATATATATAAACAATGGCTCTCCCTTCAATTTTGGAGAACAGCTTAGAGAATTCTAACACATACACTGTATACTTTTAATACTTTTGGTTCTTATAACAAGTACAAAAACAGGGCCAAACCAACGAGAATAGCTCAATAGTATAAGAATTGAGTGTAACACAACACACAAAAAATGATGTCAAAGTTAAATATTAAATACCAATGAGACCACTTGATTTGCTATGTAACTTCATAAGAATGTAACAGAAGAGTGAAATACAAATTAGGATTTTTTATTTAAATAAAATAATAGAAAATCAAATTTATGTGAATTCCCTAAATAAAATTTTAAAATGTGAATTCCCTAAATTATATAATATATAAATTGTCTCAGGGTGATGTGAGTTAGATAATGCATAAAATAGGTTACCCTACGACGATTTATGCATGAAATTTATTGGATAAATGCACATAAATTGTCCCAGGCCAATGTATTTTTTAAGTTGTATGTAAATCGTTCTACTTTAACATGAGTTACGTTTTTTCCACCTAAAGCCTATAACCCTAGCACGATTTACGTGTAAATACACAACCTAAGCACCCAAGTACGATTTACGGGCAAATCCAAAATTAATAGATATATTTAGACATAATTTTAATTTGTACTTAAATATTTTTAGGTTAAATATTAAATTTTTAAGAGAATTTAAATGTTTTAAAATAAAAAATTATTAAAATGATCAAATAAAAATTAACATCATTAAATTTGTAATTTTTATAATATATATATTTTATTATTTTATTTTTAAAAATTAATTTTTTATTATTTTATCAATTTATTCAATTTAAAAGATTTTAATCTAAGATGAAATATTAGAATAATTCTAAAACTGAATTAATAATAGATTCTTTATCTAAATGACAGAGAATTAGATAACATATTTTATATCGAGAGAATAGCACTAATTTGGTAAAATAGCAATCAATAATTGTATATTTAGAGGATACAAATAACACCAGCATAAAAATAAAGTGAAATAATTAACATACATAGCAAATATAGAATTTAACAAAAAAAAAAAAACAATTGTGTGAATACTTGTAAAACATTTATTGTATGAATACTTGTAGATATAGATCAAATTCATTTCAATATCCTATTAAAACTAAAACTGAGTTTATCTCAATTTTAAAACCTAATTCAAAAAATAAAAATATTTTTATATTCATAAATTATTAAGACATATATCAAAAAAATATAGCTATCTGAACATAATATAAACAAATTTTGGACTTATAACAAATTTTGGATATAACTATCTAATACTTGATTAAAATTTTTAAATTGAATAAATGGATAAAATAATAAAATCAAAATTTAATTTTTAAAAATAAAATAATAAAAAATATATTTTATAAAATTACAAATTTAATAATGTTAATTTTTATTTTATCATTTTAATAATTTTCTTATTTTAAAACATTTAAATTCTTTAATTTTTTTAGATATTGTCTTTGAAATAAAAATAGAGTTATTCATACACAATAATTTAGTCTTTTAAATGAAATTTTTTTTATTTATTTTAGAAGATAAATCTTTATTGTAGCAAAATCATTTTTATATTCATTTTTTTAACTAATTAAAGTTTTCACTTCCTAAATTTATTGAAAAATTAATATTCATCCTAGAAATATTTAAGTACAAATTAAAATTATGTCTAAATATATCTATTAGTTTTGGATTTGTCCGTAAATCGTGTTTAGGTGCCGAGGTTGTGTATTTGCACGTAAATCGTGGTAGGGCTGTGGGACTTAGGTGAAAAACCATAACTCATGCTAAGGTGGGACGATTTACATACAACTTGAAAAACACATTGGCCTGGGACGATTTATGTGGATTTGTCCAATAAACTTTATGCATAAATCGTCCTAGGATAAAATGTTTCATGCATTATCTAACTCACATCACCCTGAAACGATTTATATATTATATAGTTTAGAGAATTCACGTTTTAAAATTTCATTCAGGAGATTCACGTAAATTGGATCTTCTATTATTTTATTTAAATAAAAAAGTTTACAAATTATACAAATTATACAGTGTCCAAAAGCTTCCAAGCTCCATTCAATTCATAATGATCACCTTCAAAGTAAGCAAGAATAATTTGAAAAGAATAGAAGGGGACACCACTTACGATTCTTCCAAATCAATTACTTTGATAGCAACTTCTTTGTTAAGTTCTCTACTACAAGAAAATAGAACATTTGTAACAAAAATTCTGTAATAAATTTAAAATTATTATAAAAATTAATTTTTTGTAATAAAAATGAGTGATTGTTAGATAATAATAATATTTTGTTACAAAATATTTTAATATTTGTAATGATTTGATTTTTTTGTTACAAATTATATTAGCTTTTGTAATGAATTGGTATTTTGTTGCAAAATTTTATAATATTTTGTAATAAAAAATGAAGTTGTTGCAAAAGTTTAAAATATTTTGTAACAAAATATTCATTTGTTTCAAAAACTCTAATTATTTTGCAACAAAAAATTAATTTGTCACAAAATTCAATATTATTTGTAACAAGTTATTTGTTTGTCACAAAATATAAGAATTTTTGTAACTAAAAAAAATTATTTTAAAATATTAAAATCTTCAAAATAATTTTATTTTGTTTCAAAAATTTAATTTTTTAAAATATTATTTGTATTAATATAATTATTTTTATAAAAAATTAAAGATTAAATGATTAATTTTTTAAAAATGGTATATATTATTTTATATTTTTTATAAAATTAATATATAATTTATACTAATAATCAAGTCTTAAATGTTGACTAGAAATTAATATATAATTTTATATTTTTAAATAATTATTTACCAAAAAATAATTAAGTCAAAGTGATGAGATTTTGAATTTAAAATTAATTAGAACTCATATAATTTTTATAAATATTTGGATATTTTCTTATTTAAAATTTAAAATTTTAGTAACGAATTTTGGTTTTTGTATCAAAAAGATTTGTTACAAAATATTACTTTAAATTGTAACAGTTTCATTTTTTATTATAAAAAATTTTTGTAATGGAACATACTACAACGACCCTTTTTTGTTACAAATTCTTTTTGTTTCAAAATTCTAATTTTTTGTAACAATTTTTTTGTTATAAATATTACTTTTTCTTATTGTGTCTGTAAAACTTGGAAACAAGTAGTAAAGCCAAGTGAAAATAACTTATTGTCCATGACATTGGTCTTGTTAATGAAACATGCAAGAATAACAAAAAAACTAGTTCTTTAAACCAAGTCTTACATAATCTTTTATTGTATGTTAATTATCCCATTGGAAAAAGACAACAAATACAACTAATATTTTGAATATTCAACTTGAGTATTAAATTTTTCCCCCTCTTGTAAGAATTCTATAAACAATATCCACAAACTAATTATTTCAATAATTAATGAGAAAAAGGAGGAAAGTAACATATGCAAAAGGCTCTGGAGTTTGATTAGGTAACTTCAATATAATTTCATAATGCAGAACCAAAAACAAGATAAAACCAAAGCAGTTTTTATTGTCTTTATTTATATATACATACGTAAGATGTTAGCACATATTCAGAATTTATGCTCAAACACTTCATTTGTATCTAACATAACCACATATTCCATTCAGTATCACAAACCAATCAATAATAAGATAATAGCAATCAATCAACTATTTGACAAAATTTTTCAAATTTAGTGCAAATCCACATGTCAATAAATTATAACACAAATAGAGTTCAGGAAAAAAAAATAATAAATAAAAAATAAAAATCCAAATATAAATAATGTCAAACTACAAGTTCTAGCAGAAAGTCATATAGTGCTAACAGTTTAAAATCTTTATCTGAAGAAGAAGATTCTATACTTGAAAAAGATGAAAAAGGTTGCAGAAGACAAATTAAACTCTTTTTGATGGTTATTACTGAGACGCGAGTAGGGAGAAAGGCGAGGGAGACAACATGAACAAGAAGCACAACTCGAACAGACGCGGAGGCAAGACATAATCCTTGAGAATTAATCAAATTCAGGGACAAGGGCCAATTGAATATTTCAAAAATCTACCAAAAAAAATCTAGATCACCAAAAACGCTCTCCACACATGAGTTGAAAGGGTTACTGTGGATGGCGACCATGACCTAATGTTCATGTTGGGATCAGCTTGGACCATTGTTGACGGCGAGTTCTTAACCGTTGATTTGCGAGTAAGTTACCCCTGTTGTTTCGGCAGAGAATTCCAACTGTCGATCGTCTTGTGGTTTGGGCGCATTCAATAGAATAGCAAATTCAACCACTCTGCCTCGTTCTAGGTCCGCAACATTCACCGCCGTGTGGGTGGTTGACGATGTTAAAGTCGCCTTCGATCTGCGGCTGTCGATCATCTTGTAGTTTGGGCATATTCGGTATAACAGCATATTCAGGCACTCAGCCTCATTCCAGGGCTGCAACATTCGCCACCGTGTGGGTGGCTATTGACGTCAAAGTCACCTTTGATCTGCGATAAGTGTAACCTTTGATTTGATTTATTCTTTTCATTTCATTAGTTTCTTGTATGATTGACGATGAATCTGCATGTTGCTAACTTAAATGCCTAACTAAATCCTAAGGATGGATCTGGGAAGAACATTTACACTAACTTTGTGACTTGCATAGTGTTTTTATGTTGTAGGTAGTAATTAGTTTATTGCAGCAAACAAGTTCATCATCTTTATTCTTAGCCATTATGCTGTAGAGTGGTTATGTGTTGTTGCTAGTAATTAATTTAATTAAGTGGACGATTTTATCATCTTTCTTGTTAGCCATTATAGTGCATAGTATTTGTGTGTTGTTGCTAGTAATTAATTTAATTCATCGCACCATTTTATCATCTTCCTTTTTAACTATTATGCTGCATACTATTTTTGTGTTGTTCGTAGTAATTAATTTAATTCAGCGCATGATCTGTCCTGTTAGGCATTTTGCCAATCGGATATCTTGTCCCTGATGTTCGTTATAAATAGTTAGCCTTTTCAGAATGAGAGTTTCTTTACATTTAATTATTGTGTTGTATTGTGTATTGGTTGCAATCATGGAATTTTGTAGTGCTTAATTCGTTCCTGGTTTATATGGGACACAGTGCTTCTGATTTGAGATGGAAAGCCATGGAGAAAGAAGTTCTAATTTCTCCATCCAACAAATTGACAGATGGAGCACGAACTCAGCAGATGATGACAAAGGAAGCACTGCATGGTCACCAGAGACAGAGGGGAAGGTCGATCGGCAGCAGGGGACAGGGAAGATGGTTCAGTGGCTGGTGATTAGGGGTCCATGCTAGTATCATCAAAAATACATGTTCTGGCTGACAATCCATATGGTGATGAAGAATCAGGATCAGTGATTTTAACTGCCGCCACATTAGAACTAGCTGACTACTATAGTGTGGAAGAGACGTACAGAGCATATGTGGCTTTTGCGAAGGCCACTGAATTCATTGTAAGAAAGGGTGATTCTGTGAAAGATGAGGAAGGGAATAACATGCGAAAGTTCTTTTATTGCAATCGACAAGGTATGCATGAAAAGAAGCATTATGAGAGGGTTGATAGGAAGATGGCTCATAAACTAGATACTAGAACCAATTGCTATGCCAAGTATGTTATATACTTGGACAGCAGTTTTGGGAAGTGGAAGACGAAGACATTTATTGTGGATCATAATCATAATTTGGCCCCACCGGATTTCACCAAATAATGGCACCACACCGAAAGCTGACAGATAGAGACAAAGCTTACATACATAGCATGCATGAGGCTGGGTTTTAGACAACTCATATCATGGGGTTCTTTGCTCACTTGTGTGGTGCATATTGGAATGTGAACTTTATCAAGAAGGATTTGTATAACTATATGGATGATGTTTGGTAATCTCACATTATTGAAGGGGACGCTACAACAACGATTAGTTATTTAAAAGGGCAATATTGAGATGGATCCATTGGCGGATGTAAAATATTCGTACTGTGCCGAGAAGTATCTAGGTAATCTTTTTTGGTCAGAGGACCACATGAAATATGATTATGAGTGCTTCGGAGATGTGTTGCCATTTGATTTCACTTATAGGAAGAATTTATACAACAGACCTCTAGTTGTACTTGTCGGTACTAACCACCATACACAGACTATTATGTTTGATTTTGGTTTGCTAGAGGATGAAAAGATTCTGTCATATAAATAGTTGTTGAGCTATTTTTTTGAGGTTATGCGGAATAAGGAGCTGAAAACAGTTGTCAAGGATGGTGATGAGTCTATGAAGGAGGCAATTTGGAGTGAGTTTCCTAATGCAATCCATCGACTCTGTTGTTGGCACCTTGCTCAAAATGCACTTAAAAAAAATAAAGGATAGTGATTTTTGTGCCGCGTTCAAGACAGTTGTGTATGACCATTTTGATATTAAGGATTTTGAAGATTACTGGGCGGAGGTGGTACGTAGCTAGATTGCAAACACATACGAGAAAAAGGAGCAGTGGGTGCATGCTTACTTGTGCAAGATGTCTTGTCCGGGTTTGTGAACAACATCCAGATGGGGGGACATCGATTCATCGCTGAAGAAATTTATAAAATCTGGAAACTGCCTGCTTGAGCTGGTGGAAAACCTGGACCGTGTTGTGAAAGATTACCACAACAACGAGTTCATTGGGGATTACAAGTCATTGTATACCGATCCTGTCCTGACAACCATATTGGAGTCTCTTGAAGGGTCAGCTAGTAAGTTGTACACAAGGGAAATATTCTTCGAGGTAAAGAAACAAATCGAGAATGTCAGTGGGATGATTGTTCTTCACAAGGACAGGTTTGGTAGCACTAAGAAGTTTATGCCGAGAAAGTTTAGAAAGCAATATCATGTCCATGCTGTGATATATGATAGGAGTTGTTACAAGTTTGAGTGTTCATGCTAGTTGTGGAACAACGTAGGTATTCCTTGTGGTCACATCTTCTGTGTTCTTAAAGAGCTAGAGATAGAAGATTTGCCTAATCGATTCGTTCTTAAGAGGTGGTGTAAATATGCCAAGTTTGGTAGAATTAGTATAACAAAGGTCTAGTCAAATCTGGAGAGGACATTCCGCGTTAGGTATGGTGCGTTGTGGGCTGCTTGTTTGTCTATGTGTTTTTCGGCAGCATAGGGTTCAGAAACCTACAAAAAAGTGGTGAATGTAGTCGCGAAAACGTCTAAGGAGTTAAAGTCCATGTGCTACGTAGGCAACAGGGGTGGATAGGCTTAGCCCGCTGGCAATCACATTGACGTTGAAAATCCTCATATCATAAGGTCAAAGGGTGCTCCTCGAGGCAGTACTAATGCAAACAATGGGAGACGTTGCAGAAGGTGCTTTGGGTTTGGTCATCACCGCCGCAACTGTTTGGCAGATGAAGAAGACAATAAGGATGAGGTTTGCTTCTTCGTTATAAATGACATCGATGTTGCGCTCCATAATTATCATGTTAGATTGAATAAGCAAATTATAACTTAAAATTGACTACTGTGCGTATTGACTTTTAGTTTGTTCATGTTGCTTCTTATGTTGTCATATGTTTTTCTCTTTGCGAACATGCTAGTTTTGTTGTAAGAATTAGGTTCCAGGTCGAGTCGAATTCAGAGCTGTGGCTAGAAAAGGGGCTAGGGTACTTCGTATTTGCTGCCAGCCAATCAACTTGTGGTTGTCGGAGATGAAGGGTGTTTCATTGTCTTATGGTCCTGCCTTCTAAAGGTGTTGTCATACGGATGTTGATTTTTTATTTGTTTTTGTGCTTTTGAATATCTATTGTTACTTAAAGGTGCATATAAGACAAAAGAACACCATGCCCCACTATCTTCATTACCTGCATGTAAGACAAAAGAGCACCATGACCAGCTTTTTTATGTTGGCTATACATATTCAAAACACTACACATTACCAACTCTGGTCAGAAATGAGGCACCACATGAACATCACTGACTTCATAGAGTGAATCGGATTCTTGTGCTTAGTGGGCCACCTGTGACCAATCACCACGAATAATACTAATATCACCTCACCCCTAAAGACCCATCTCCCGATCACTTGTACTACTATGAAACCCCTTGAACACTTTCTTCCAATATAATTCCTACTTAAAGTAGCACCCAACCTAACTCCACAAGAATCATGGAGCTTGAGGAAGCAGAGGATACTTCTACATGTTCAAGGGATGGGTGCCAGGTATATTCACCACCGAACTGGAGTTTCTAGAGTAGATGCACGACTACGATGATAACTCCTGGAAGCACTACAAAATGCTAAAGGGGGCACAGTATGGATGGAAAAATTACTTCGATGGAGAAAATTCCGTTGAAGGCTAACAACAGATCCAAGAAGGAAGTGCACCAATAGGGATTCAACCTGTCATCCGCCTGAAGAAGGAGCGGATGGCTATCCATGTACTAAAATTGCACTGCCAGCAGCACTGTGGGATCATGTTTGAGAATTTCGAAGGTAAACCAACCGTAATAGTTATTTACAACTCAGTTCTTTTTACCACATGGTCACCTATTTTGAGTTGTAGGTGATGATTTTGTCCTAAACCTACCAACATCCCCACTCATAACCCCAAATTTGCAAGATTGGCTATTAAAAGTATGTAAACGACCAAATATCCCAGACCCCATATACCTTATTATTGTTGGATCCGCGAGAGATGGTCGCCGATGTTATCGCTATCTAGTTGACTTGGTTCCACCTAAATCCGTGACCGCCAACGTCCTCCGTTGCCGCATCTCTTTCGACCCTGCGACTGCCCACGAGGATGCCGCTCGGGTTGGCCTCAACACGCTTTCTCGATTGCTGGGAAGATCAATCCATGAGTACAAATTCGAAGTTCTTAAGAAGTGGAAGAATAGGTTCATAGAGCTCATAGCAGATCTGGAAACAATGGAAGCCAGACTCGACTACTTGAACTGCGCAAGGAACCAACTAGAGGACACACTTGACAATATCGGCAGAGTTCATCACCCAAGGGGAGGTCGTGGAAGAACCAGCCACTATAGGGGTTAGGATTCATGCATTCAACACTCACAAACAACACATAGCTTGCATGTACATAATTTCGTGACGCTTTATCGTTCTAATATTAGTTTATGTCATCCACTAGGTTGAATCTTGGGCGTTATATTTAGAAAAATGTAATCGTGACCCTTTAAAAAGACATGTGATTGTTGTCATGCAATTTGAAAAAAGCTAATGTAAGCGTTGAATGATTAGAACAAATTAACCGGGGATTGTGGATTCAAAATGAGAAGTTCATCTGAATGGTGCATGAAAAGGGGGTTAAAGAGATTGCACAACATCGAGTAAGAACAGTTAATTGTCCTTATAGATTGAGAATAACATAAAAATAGATGACTTTTTCATGATTACTTTTTTTCAGTAGGAGAAACAAAAGTTATTAAGATATTTTTTTTTTAAATTGCTGTCATTCACGTTTGGGGAGATTCAACATAACTTTAACATCGCAAATATTTATCCCAACTAAAGTATAATAGTTTAAATAAATTTTCATATGAACTGCACCTAAAATAAGTTCTTATAACCTTATTATTAACTTTGACTGTTTGAACTTTTGAAGGTAATATCTCATTTTTTCATAAATTATTAGAGATGTAGTATTTTGAACTGAACTCCATATTATTAAAGTTTTATATTCTCCTTTTCAAGTAATAACCTTCCTTTTAGAAAATACATCAACTATTTATTTTCTCATCATTGTAGCTAGTTGTACAAATTTTGAAACATATGAACTGTCATGTATTTAATAAATTCTTTACTTTAATAAATAGCTAAAAATGTTTCAGATTATTGAATATCTAAATTTTTTGTTTAGCAACTAAATTCCAATAAAAACCACATGAAAAATAAAATAATATACTTGCTATAGTACATAACAAAAATTTAACGAAATTAAGAATTTTAAAACTTTATCAAAATTTAAAAGGATTTTGGGGTTTTATATTTATTTAATTAAGTATTTTGGTCACGTAAAATTTAAGAAAATAAATGTAATGTATCAATGTTCTGCATTGTATATTATTACAATTGTACATGAATTTAAATTCAAATACTCCAGCATACTTGATTAAAATAACCCAAAATATCAATCAATTTAATAATTAATATTACATGTAATGAATTTTTTTTTTCAAAAAATTTGTAGGCGTCATAGTGACCCATTGTTAACAAACAACTTTAATAAAATAACAAATATTTATGGCATAAATGATAATTAAAAAATGCATGTATATAAAATTTTTTATGTAATATGTATAATATCTATATTATTGTAATGTATATTTGCGTCTATATTTGATAAAAATTTATTTATGTGTTAAAATTTTTATATTATTAAATACTAACACAATAATAAAACTTTTTATATTATATAAATTTAATTTATTAAATTAAATTTATTCATGATAAAAAAATAAATAAATAAAATAATAACAATAATTCTTGCCACACTGGTCAATTGGTTAATTAAGTAAAGCTAAGCTTAACTTCTCAAACATAAAAGATACTATTATTTTTTAATAGTTTTCTTTTATATATATATATATATATCACTTATTTATTTTTATTATTTTATTTAGTGTAGTTTGTCTTGTATGAAATAGTCATTTTCATTGAAAAATTTTTTACCTTAAAATTTACAGAATATCAACTCAGCAATTAAATGACAAAAATTTATTGAATGATTAATTTACAAAGAGAAAGAGATTTCATTATTTAAACCTAAATTTAAAGAAAATTGTGATTGTTTAGTTTGAATTTTAGTTTTTTTTACTTTTATGTTTTTTTTTTATCTCCCACAAATTTATATATTGACATATAGTTCTTTTCTTATTATACAAAAGATAATCAATTAAATATAATGACATGAAATATTTTTGAAGACACCATTATTAAATATATTATATGCAACATTGTCAAAAAATTGAAATAGGAAGAAGATATTTTGTAATTATTATATATTTTAATATGTGAATTAAGTTATTAATTTTGTTAATATACTTAAATTTAGATATCTTAATATATTTATATTAATTTATTATTATTTTTTTTGTATACTAATTTTTCTCCATTAATAAAATTTTTGGGCATGTTACTGTCTTTTACGGTGTTTTTTTTTTCAAAAAAAAAAAGAAATAAACAAGAATTGAAATTGTTGAAGAAAATAATTTTAGTTGACAGCTATGAAATATACACGCGTATGTTACAGTATTATCTTATATTTTTCATGCAAAAAAATTAATGCACTACAGTCCAAATTTTTGAAGAATATTTGTTTTATTTTTCTTATTTCACAAATTTCGGCCATGATTTAATCTAAAAGCTTATGTATAAGTGTCTATTTTCAATCCATGAAATGAAACATCTTTTTGGACTTTATACTTTAACAAATTTGGCCTTATTTTGCAGAATGGTCCAATAATATTTTTTGTCTAAGACCTAATAACACATAAAAAAATTTCAAATGACAATTCTACCCACAAGGTAACTCCCTAATAATTATCGCACACTTACTTAACCACCAGAATATAAAAAAACGTTGAAACCAAATGCATCAGGTGTTACTATTTTTTTTGATAGTCAACTTTTGGCCATCCTTAACCATCTTTACTCTGGCCACCGAAGACTTGGCCTATATATATATTGCATTGAATTATATTGGAGTATAATTATATAAAATCCCAAACATATCCTCAAGAGTAAATAGCAAAGAATATAATAAAAATAAATTAGCAAGACATAAACATATACATTTATATAATATTAATTTTAATATTATTAGAAAATAGGATGCACATAAATAATTTATAATATGATAATTTTAAGTATCACTATAAGCAAATAGACACATAAAAATAAATAATATACATACATATAGTAATATATATATGTAATACCATCTATTTACATTAAGTTAAATTATTTTTACAAAAAATTTTAAACACATACTAAAGAGAAGAAAAGGTAACAGTGTAATAAAAACAAAATAGCAAGCAATATAAATATATATTTAAATAATATTAAATTTAATAATATACAAAAAATAGGAAGTGATATCTTAATGATTTCTGGTTATATCTCAAAGAACTACATATTTTACTGTATAAAGTGACTAATGTGTTAACAATTCAACAAAACACAAACGCATATAAGAATATGTGTAACAAAACTCACACATTAGCTTAAGACTAAATTGGATTATAAACTAACCATTATTATTTATTTATTAAAAGACCATATCCCAGGCATAACAGGGTAATTTGTGGCACCAAATGAATTCCTTATGGCAACTAGCCAACTACTTCAACATAAAAATACCACAGTGTGTGATCTAAAAAAAAATTAACAAATAAGTAATGAATCAGCACATAGTTCATAAGAGCTAAAATGCTAGAATTAGATTTCAATAAATCATCTCAACCAAAGAAAACAGCACATGATTCATAAGGTATTAGCTAATGACAATATATAACACTAATAAGTAATGAAGAAGAACACATGGTTCATGGAATTAATAAACAAACATAGATTACATCTGAAGCAAGTTTGGTCATGGGCATTCAATTTTATAGCACACAAATCTCAAATCCGGCATTGAATTATATATAAAATGCAGTTAAATATACTTTCTCTAACAATTAGAACCTAGAACCCTAACAATCGGAAACATACCTTCTCTAACAATCAGAAACAAGATACATTCAGAAGCTAAAACCTCCAAAATTAAAAATCCTATAATCGTAGAACCTCCCCAATTCATAGAACCAAATTTAGGAAAAACGAAACATACTTTCTCTGTCTCGTATGGCCATTGTTGTTCATCATCACCATCATAACCACGGAGCAGTCTTAAGAGCTAATTCACGTTGGTAATAAGTTTAGAATTTTCTTCTGGCTGAAGGTAGAGTTGCATTTGAGTTGAGTTACTAAATGTAGTAAGGTAATCTACTACACTGCCTTAACTTAAAAAGGACTAGACCGAACCTTAGCCCGGGTGGGAGGGCAAGACCCACTAGATCTGAAAAGAGTAAGCACCTTCTTCGACACTAAAACGAGAGAGGGAGTGAGGTAATCTACGAAAAAGAGAAAATAGAGAGTGAGTCAAAGAATGATTACCTAGTGAGCGCACGATGGTGAGCGACGATGGGAGGAAGGGGTTCGGCGCTGGTGGGAGGGGCTGGGTTCGGCACTGCTGGAAGCCTGGGAGGGGTTTCTTTTAGCGCCGCTAGGTTAGAGTTTCTTTGAGTGCATCTAATTTGGGGGTGGGATAATGGCAAGGGTTGGTGGTCTAATGGTTTTTTTAGGATTTTTAGTTGACCGGTTCAGTTAAGATTTTCAATGTCAACCGAAAATCGAACCAAACCGCAAAAAGAACTGCAAAACATGAATTTTTGGTTTTTTCGATTTTTGGTTTATTCGGTTTTCGATTTTTTTAGTTCGGTTGGTCAGTTTTGTTCGATCCAGATCTGTTTTGAACACCCCTACTTTGGGGATATCCCTATGAACTAAAAAGGATCAAGCATGTCAACATGTCAACGATTAAATATCAACTTCAACATATATACAGTAAAAGAGAGTCTTCACATATTAATAGTTGGTTTTGCAATTTAAACTCAACTAACTTTCATATAAATCAAATAAAAAATTCAAAAAAATTAAATTACGTTAAAAAATACAATACATACCACATGTGATGATAATTTATGATAATTTCATATAATATATAGGCAACTTTACTGGCGAACGAAGCATATTTTTGTTGACCAGAGGAACTTTTTTTTATGAAATTTATGTACATATAAAAAAATAGAAAAATCAAAATCAAGGACAATGAATAATTCATGTTAATATTCAGTTTAGTATTCACCTCTAAAATTTGGTCTTCATAAATCACGAAGCAAAAACATCATTTAATATATTAAAAAGCTAAATGTGTACATAACAAAAACCAAAATAACGAAAATTTCATTTCTTTTAAACAAAATCCAAACACAAACAAAAAACACAACAATTATACACTTGTGAAAGCTATCCTGTGTTCTGGTTAATCCCTTCGCAAAATTAGAGGCATAATATCTACGAATACTAATCAGTTGAATGTTTCAGACGCGAGACCAAATTTAAAAACTGCAAATATTAGCGTTAATCAGAATATATATCAAATCTAATTTTGAGACCCATTATATGTGCTTGTCTATTCATACAAGTATGGGCAGATAATCAAATGAGTAATAATTATGAATAAACCATAAAATAGTTAACCCACACATTATCAACTTCATACACTCAAAGCATGTATGCAAAAAATTAAATTGTTCAAATTATTTAAATGTTCAATGTTCGATGTTCAAATAAAACTAAATTTGTACTAAAGAAGTTTTATTTATCATAAATAAAGGTTAGTAGGTTACAGCTTGTTAGAGAGAATGAATTGTTTTTCTCTTGAAGTTGAAAATAACATTTATTCAACCTAATAGATAGAAAATTATTAGCGATAGCAATAGCAATGAAATTATCATCCAATAATTAAGATATGTTGTTATGTTCAAAAGAAATTCAATTTTCATTTTTTACGGGTTGTTTCACAATATGTCTTCATTTGTAGTATATATATTATGCTAAGTATATTTATATATATACACACACACAAATGATATCAAGTGATCAACTTATATATGTTCTATTGGGCATAAATATTTTTAGTTCATGAGATGTAATTAATTTAACTTGCATTTAAGGCCATTAAGGTTAATATATATATATAACTTGCAATCAATTTTAGTTACATTAGGACAATGAATGTTGTTATATTTCACTAATTATTCTATTAAGGATTACTTAATTTATCTTTCAGTTTCAATAGAATTTTTTAAAAAAATTTTACATCACTCGATTAATATAATTATTAAGTAATGCTTGAAAAATAATAAAATTAATGCTTGATAGATATTACACAAAATTTATTAGAAAGGTATATTGTCTCTTAAAAAATATGGATAGATACCTCTTGTTACAACAAATGTGGTACAACTTACAAATACAATCATGTATAAGTGTTATTAGTCTAAATTTTATACTTATATTGGTATCAAATAAACAACTTAAAAATATTAAATAAAAATTTCAGCAAAAACTTTATTAGAAAAGGCAATTGTATGATGAGAGAGATTTCAGAAATATGTAAAGTGATAACTGTCTAATGTAACAAGAGGTACGAATACTGATTTAAATTTATAATTTAAAAGTATATATCTACGTTGGTTATTAATTTTTATTAGAAGAATATATATATATATATATATATATATATATATATATATATATATATACTATTATTGTTACTAATATACAACTGTATCTATAGGTAGAAGGATGATGCTTCGAAGTAGTTGGTATATGTTGTATGATAAAAGAAATGAGAAGCAATATTTAAGACTTTAACACAACAAAATTTATTGTGTCTTGGAGTAAGAACAAAATAAAATGATGACATATATATAAAAGAAGGATGATCTTCAAAATCTTTGTAGTTAATATATATAATAGATTTAAACTGAAAAGTGAAGAAACAACCTTTGTAGCAGAAATCAACCAATGAGGTAAAGTGAAATTGCATGAGACATAGTAAGATCGAGCCTTTCGAGACTGAAAAGGGATATGTTTAGAAAAAATTGAATAGAAAAATGGATAATTAATTATAATTATGTATCTATTAGAATCAAGAATTGGTTACGATGGAGTATTGGAGACTAAAGAAAAAATGACTAGATAGAACTCCATATGTAATGATTAATAAATTTCTCGTAAATCTATGTATAAGTAACTAAAGTTATAAGAAAGAGTGATTATAAAATTATAAAAAAACATAAACAAAAAAGATATGGCTAATCGGATGAAGAATTACAATGTTAAATTAGAAACTACGAATGAACTATATTACTTGAATAATACACTTTAAGTAACTTTGCTCTCATACAATGTGGTGAAAGATATATAGAAATTACACTCGTTTGTAAACTCTCTTTTAATGTTATAGTATATGATTAGATATAGATATAAAAAATTGGCATTGTCAATTGTATCATTTAAACCATTAAAAATTATTAAAACAAATCAACAATAAAGATTAAAAATTAATTTTGAATTTCACACAACAAAATTCAACTCTTTTTTTCTCTTTCTTATTTTTTTCTTTCCTTTTCACACTTTACTATTGATATCATTTATTACCTTCTACCATAATATTTTCTATGGCTCCATCCCTTATTTAATAGATTACCAACACAAATTGCTTGTTCACTTAACCAACTACAATGGATGTAACAATGGCATTGATGATGATGACCTCGACGATTACAACAATAATGTTGAAGGTCATGATTGATGTACATTCTGGATTTTTTATAGGTTGAGCCTCTGTAATGTAGATGTATGATATTTTGGATCATCCAACCATAATTATTACTAATTGGTAGAGATATAATTTTCTATTTCTCAACGATTATACTTTAAAAAAAATTATTGATTCTTTTGGTATTTTAATTAGCATAATTAAACTTTGGCCATAAATAAATATAGAATTTGAATTCGTCACAAATAGAAACAATAATTTCATATATAAATTATCTTTGTTGTTCAAATATTTTTTTTTCAAATAATTATAGCATCTTAGAATTAATAATAATTGCTAGAGATATTGTAAAAAAAAGAAAAGATTTTGAGAAAAGAATATGTGCTAATATATAACACTCTATTTAGAATAGGTAAACGAATTCATGAAAAAGAGGGTAATTCACATAAACAAATAAAATGGTGATTAATATTACACCAATGTCTTAAAACGAAATAGCTTATATGCATGTCTGATTTTCACACTAACTTTATGTAACTCGAAGCTATTAAACTCGATTTACGCAATCTCTATGTAAATCGAATCAATTGGATTTGACTTAGCTATCGAAGTAGTAAATCTAAGTGCATAGATTCGATTTATTAGAGGAGGAGCATTGGTGAGATGCAGCCCATGGTAAATCGAAACAAGAGAGCTCGAATTATAGTAGGAAGTAACCCAAGGTAAATCGAATGAAGTGGTTTCGATTTAGTGGATTTGATGCACATGGTAAATCGAATCCAACAAATTTGATTTACAGAGTGCGCACCCAAGGTAAATTGAATCTGCCTTATTCGAATTACTATTGGCAAGCTCTATATAAGAATTCGAATTTGATAGATACAAATTACAGCTACAATTCACTCACACCCCACATATAAAGATAATTATCTTAGAAAATCTTGAAAACTCCAGATATAGAGGACGACCCGAATCGTATTTACCACTTGAACGGAGTTGTCCATATTGCTGGTAGCATCAACAGAGTTGCCTATATTGCCCAAATCCAGATTCTACATCCGGGAACCTTTGTTATGTCATGGCCTCCAAGTCTAAAGTCGAAAAGTGTGTCGCGCGGGGGGGGGGGGGGGGGGAGGTACTGCTGAGTTTCGGAACTCGATGCTCTACCACCCCTAACTAGAATACTCCTCCCTAGATCATCATCGTTATCCTTATCACTCATACCGGGTTCTACATCATCTTTATCCTGTAGTACATCTTCCGCAGCATCTAGATCTCGACCCTTCCCTGAAATCGGGATCATAAAAGGAGTATTTACCATCACAATAGAAAACTGACCGAAAGATTGATTATAACCTATTTCTCCATTTCCATCGTAGTTTAGATCAGTTGCGAAGGACGGAGATACCACCGAAATTGCCTGGTGGACGAAATTGTGATACATATTCTTTATTATTGTATGGATATTATTTCATGATAATGGCTCTTTGCTATGTGTGGTCACAACTCCGTTCAACTAACCAGCAAGTGTACTGGGTCGTCCAAGTAATAAACCTTACGTGAGTAAGGGTCGATCCCACAGAGATTGTTGGTATGAAGCAAGCTATGGTCATCTTGTAAATCTCAGTCAAGCGGATTTAACCAATTGATTATGGATTTTCTAAAATAAATAATAAATAATAAAGTTAAAATAAAGATAAATTTACTCATGTATTTCCATGGTAGGAATTTCAGATAGGCGTATGGAGATGCTGTGCTCCTTCTGAATCTCTGCTTTCATACTTCTTCCTTCCAGTTTTCTTTCATTCCTTCCTATGGTAAGCTGTATGTAGGGCATCACCGTTGTCAATGGCTACATCCCATCCTCTCAGTGAAAAAGGTCCAAATGCTTTGTCACAGCACGGCTAATCATCTGTTGGTTCTCAATCAAGTTGGAATAGAATCCCTTGATTCTTTTGCGTCTGTCACTAACGCCCAGCCTTCAGGAGTTTGAAGCTCGTCACAGTCATTCAATTCCAGAATCCTACTTGGAATACCACAGACAAGGTTAGACCTTCCGGATTCCCATGAATGCCGCCATCAATTCTAGCTTATACCACGAAGATTCTGATTAAGAAATCCAAGAGATATGCGCCCGGCCTAAGGTAGAATGGAAGTGGTTGTCAATCACGCACGTTCATAGGTGAGAATGATGATGAGTGTCACGGATCATCACATTCATCAAGTTGAAGTGCAACGAATATCTTAGAACAGGAATAAAGAGAATTGAATAGAAATAGTAGTAATTGCATTAAAACTTGAGGTACAGCAGAGCTCCACACCCTTAATCTATGGTGTGTAGAAACTCCACCGTTGAAAATACATAAGTGAAAGGTTCAGGCATGGCCGAGTGGCCAGCCCCCATGATCTGAGAATTAATCGTCCAAAGATGTCTAATACAATAGTAAATTATCCTATTTATACTAGACTAGCTACTATGGTTTACATGAGTAAGTAATTGATGCATAAATCCACTTCTGGGGCCCACTTGGTGTGTGTTTGGGCTGAGCTTGATCTATCCACGAGCTGAGGCTTCTTTTGGAGTTGAACGCCAAGTTGTAACGTGTTTTGGGCGTTCAACTCCGAGTCGTGACGTGTTTCTGGCGTTTGACTCCAGACAGCAACATGGAACTGGCGTTGAGTGCCAGTTTATGTCGTCAATTCCCGAATAAAGTATGGACTATTATATATTGCTGCTCTGGATGTCTAATTTCCAATGCCGTTAAGAGCGTGCCATTTGGAGTTCTGTAGCTCCAGAAAATCCATTTCGAGTTAAGGGAGGTCAGATTCCAACAACATCAGCAGTCCTTTGTTAGCCTCCTTATCAGAGTTTTGCTCAGGTCCCTCAATTTCAGCCAAAAATTACCTGAAATCACAGAAAAACACACAAACTCATAGTAAAGTCCAGAAATGTGAATTTAACATAAAAACTAATGAAAACACCCCTAAAAGTAGCTTGAACTTACTAAAAACTACCTAAAAACAATGCCAAAAAGCGTATAAATTATCCGCTCATCACAACACCAAACTTAAATTGTTGCTTGTCCCCAAGCAACTGAAAATCAAATAGGATAAAAAGAAGAGAATATACTATAAATTCCAGAATATCAATAAATATTAATTATAATTAGATGAGCGGGACTTGTAGCTTTTTGCTTCTGAACAGTTTTGGCATCTCATTTTTTTCTTTGAAGTTCAGAATGATTGGCTTCTCTAGGAACTTAGAATTTCGGATAGTGTTATTGATTCTCCTAGTTAAGTATGTTGATTCTTGAACACAGCTACTTTTATGAGTCTTGGCCGTGGCCCTAAGCACTTTGTTTTCCAGTATTACCACCGGATACATAAATGCCACAGACACATAACTGGGTGAACCTTTTCAGATTGTGACTCAGCTTTGCTAGAGTCCCCAGTTAGAGGTGTCCAGAGCTCTTAAGCACACTCTTTTTGCTTTGGATCACGACTTTAGCCACTCAGTCTCAAGCTTTTCACTTGGACCTTCATGACACAAGCACATGGTTAGGGACAGCTTAATTTAGCCGCTTAGGCCTGGATTTAATTTCTTGGGCCCTCCTATCCATTGATGCTCAAAGCCTTGGATCCTTTTTACCCTTGCCTTTTGGTTTTAAGGGCTATTGGCTTTTTCTGCTTGCTTTTTCTTTTTCTTTCTATTTTTTTCGCTACTTTTTTTTTCTTTTTTTCGCAAGCTTTTGTTTTTCACTGCTTTTTCTTGCTTCAAGAATCAATTTTATGATTTTTCAGATCATCAATAACATTTCTCTTTGTTCATCATTCTTTCAAGAGCCAACAATTTTAACATTCATAAACAACAAGATCAAAAATATGCACTGTTCAAGCATTCATTCAGAAAACAAAAAGTATTGTCACCACATCAATATAATTAAATTAAATTCAAGGACAATTTTCGAAATTTATGTACTTCTTGTTCTTTTGAATTAAAACATTTTTCATTTAAGAGAGGTGAAAGATTAATGGAATTATTCATAACTTTAAGACATAATTACTAAACACTAATGATCATGAAGTAAAGACACAAAACATAGATAAACATACAACATAAAAAATGAAAAGCAGAAAGAAATAAGAACAAGGAATGAATCCACCTTAGTGGCGTCTTCTTCTTGAAGAACCAATGGTGCTCTTTGAGCTCCTCTATGTCTCTTCCTTGCTTCTGTTGAATGATTCCTAGTAATTTTGGTGCTCCTATCCTTAGTTGCTCCCAATAATTGTGTGGAGGGCAATTTATCCCCTGAGGTATCTTAGGGGTCTCTTGATTTGCGGTCAAATATTCTACCACTGAGCTATAAACCCTTTAAATGAGTCTTTCCATCTCCCATGACTCAGAGGTGGAAGCTTTTGTCTTCCCTTTTCTCTCTCTCTTTTTTTTTGTGAGTGGTGAATGGAAAACAGAAGGGATGACCATGAATGGAGAGAGAGAGGGCGAGGTAGGTGGGGATCCTGTGACGTCCACAGATCCTGAGATGATCCTGTGGGGTCCATAGATCCTGAGGTGTCAAGAAGTTACATCCCTGCACCAATTAGGCATGTAAAATGCCTTTGCATACCATTCTGGCGTTTAAACGCCGAGATGATGCACACTCTGGGCGTTCAACGCCCATGTGTAGCATGTTTCTGGCGTTGAACGCCAGTTCCATGCTTGTTACTGGCGTTCAGCGCCAGCTTTCCTCAAGGCACATTTCTGGCGTTCAAACGCCAGAATGTTGCTTGTTTCTGGCATTCAGCGCCAGATTCATGCTCTGTTCTGGCGTTGAACGCCAGCCAGATGCTCCTTACTGGCGTTGAACGCCAGTCTGTCCTCCCTCCAGGGTGTGATTTTTTTTCTGCTATTTTTTATTCTGTTTTTAATTTTTATATTTTTTTCGTGACTCCACATGATCATGTACCTAATAAAACACAAAATAACAATAAAATAAAATAAAATAAAAATTAGATAAATAAAATTGGGTTGCCTTCCAACAAGCGCTTCTTTAATGTCAATAGCTTGACAGTGGGCTCTCATGGAGCCACAAGGTGATCAGGTCAATGTTGTATAGTCCCAACACCAAACTTAGAGTTTGGATATGGGGTCTTAACACCAAACTTAGTGTTTGGTTGTGGCCTCCCAACACCAAACTTAGAGTTTGACTGTGGGGGCTCTTCTTGACTCTGAATTGAGAGAAGCTCTTCATGCTTACTCTCTTTTGTCATAGAGGGATGGCCATGTGCCTTAAACACAAGGTAGTCCTCATTCAATTGAAGGACTAATTTACCTCTGTTGACATCTATCACAGCTCCTGCTGTAGCTAGGAAAGGTCTTCCAAGGATGATGCATTCATCCTCTTCCTTCCTAGTGTCTAAGATTATAAAATCAGCAGGGATGTAAAGGCCTTCAACCTTTACTAACACGTCCTCTACTAATCCATAAGCTTGTCTTAATGACTTGTCTGCCAATTGTAATAAGAACAAGGCAAGTTGTACCTCAATGATCCCCAGCTTCTCCATTACAGAGAGTGGCATAAGATTTATCCCTGACCCCAGATCACATAGAGCTTTTTCAAAGGTCATGGTGCCTATGGTACAAGGTATTAAGAACTTGTCAGGATCTTGTTTTATTTTGAGGTAAAATTTGCTTAATCCAGGTATCTAGTTCACTAATGAGCAAGGGAGGTTCACTTTTCCAAGTCTCATTACCAAACAACTTGGCATTCAGCTTCATGATAGCTCCTAAATATTGAGCAACTTGCTCTCCAGTCACGTCTTCATCATCCTCAGAGGAAGAATAGTCTTCAGAGCTCATGAATGGCAGAAGAAGATTTAATGGAATCTCTATGGTCTCTATATGAGCCTCAGATTCCTTTGGATCCTTAATAGGAAACTCCTTCTTGCTTGAGGGACGTCCCAGGAGGTCTTCCTCACTAGGATTTTCGTCCTTCTCCTCCCTTGTGCATTCGGCCATATTGATCACATCAATGGCCTTGCACTCTCCTTTTGGATTCTCTTCTGTATTGATTGGAAGAATACTGGGAGGAGATTCAATGACTTTCTTACTCAGCTGGCCTACTTGTGCCTCCAGATTTCTGATGGAGGATCTTGTTTCACTCATGAAACTGAAAGTGGCCTTTGACAGATCAGAGACTACATTGGCTAAATTAGAAGTGTTTTGTTCAGAATTCTCTGTCTATTGCTGAGAAGATGATGGAAAAGGCTTGCTATTGCTCAGCCTATTGCGTCCACCATTGTTAAAGCCTTGTTGAGGCTTTTGTTGATCCTTCCATGAGAAATTTGGATAATTTCTCCATGATGAATTATAGGTGTTTCCATAAGGTTCACCCATATAATTAACCTCTGCTATTGCAGGGTTCTCAGGATCATAAGCTTCTTCAGAAGCTGCCTCTTTAGTACTGTTGAATGCATTTTGCCATCCATTCAGACTTTGAGAGATCATGTTGACTTGCTGAGTCAACACTTTGTTCTGAGCCAATATGGCATTCAGAGCATCAATCTCAAGAACTCCTTTCTTCTAAGGTGTCCCATTATTCACAGAATTCCTCTCAGAAGTGTACATGAATTGGTTATTTGCAACCATGTCAATTAGTTCTTGAGCTTCTGCAGGCGTTTTCTTTAGGTGAATAGATCCACCTGCAGAATGGTCCAATGACATTTTCAAAAACTCAGATAGACCATAATAGAATATATCTAATATGGTCCATTCTGAAAACATGTCAGATGGACACCTTTTATTCAACTGCTTGTATCTTTCCCAAGCTTCATAGAGGGATTCACCATCTTTTTGTTTGAAGGTCTGAACATCCACTCTAAGCTTGCTCAGCTTTTGAGGAGGAAAGAATTTATCCAAGAAGGCAGTGACCAGCTTATCCCAGGAGTCCAGGCTATCTTTAGGTTGTGAATCCAACCATATTCTAGCTCTGTCTCTTATAGCAAAAGGGAAAAGCATGAGTCTGTAGACTTCAGGATCAACTCCATTCGTCTTAACAGTCTCACAAATCTGCAAGAACTCAGTTAAAAACTGGTAAGAATCTTCAGATGGAAGTCCATAAAACTTGCAGTTCTGTTGCATTAAAGCAACTAATTGAGGTTTAAGCTCAAAATTATTGGCTCCAATGGCAGGAATGGAGATGCTTCTTCCATCAAATTTGGACGTTGGTTTTGTGAAGTCACCAAGCATTCTCCTTGCATTATCATTATTGGGTTCGGCTGCCATCTCCTTCTCTTGTTCGAAAATTTCTGAAAGGTTACTTCTGGATTGTTGTAATTTAGCTTCTCTTAGTTTCCTTTTCAAAGTCCTTTCAGGTTCGGGATCAATTTCAACAAGAGTGCCTTTTTCCTTGTTCCTGCTCATATGAAAGAGAAGAAAACAAGAAAAGAAGAGGAATCCTCTATGTCACAGTATAGAGATTCCTTTATGTTAGTAGAAGAAGAAAGGGGAGAAGAATGAAGAAGAGTGGGTTCGGATATTTAGATGGAGAGAGGTGAAGAGAAGTGTTAGTAATTAAATAATTAAATAGAATAAGAGAGAAGAGATAAAAAATTCGAAAATAATTTTAAAAAGGTGTTAGTAATTTTCGAAAATTAGAGATAAGATAAGATTAAAATTAAAATTTAAAACAATTAAAAAGAATTTTTGAAAAAGAGAGAGGTATTTTTGAAAATTGAAGAGGGAAAAGTAGTTAGGTGGTTTTGAAAAAGATAAGAAACACACAAAAAGTCAAATAGTTAGTTGAAAAGAAATTTTGAAAAGATAAGAAGATAAGAAGTTAGATAAGATATTTTGAAGTCAAATTTTAAAAAAGATAAAATTTTTGAAAAAGATAAGATAAAAGATAAAAAGATTTAATTTTTAAAATGACTTAACTAACAAGAACTACAAGATAAGATTCTAGAATTTTAAAGATTGAACCTTTCTTAACAAGAAAGTAACAAACTTTAAATTTTTGAATCAATCACATAAATTGTTAGCTAATTTTCGAAAATATGATGTAAAAGATAAGAAAAAGATTTTGAAAATAATTTGAAAAAGATTTTTGAAATTTTCGAAAAAAAAGGAAAAAAATGGAAAAGATATGATTTTTGAAAAAGATTTTGAAAAGATAAGATTTTTAAAATTGAAAATTTGACTTGACTTATAAGAAACAACTAATTTTGAAAATTTTTGACTAAGTCAACCCAAATTTTCAAAAATTTGGAGGGAAATAAGGAAAAGATATATTTTTTTTTTATTTTTGAATTTTTAATTATGAGAGAGAAAAACACAAACATGACCCAAAACTTAAAAATTTTGGATCAAAACACATGATGCATGCAAGAACACTATGAATGTCAAGATGAACACCAAGAACACTTTGAAGATCATGATGAACATCAAGAACATATTTTTGAAAAATTTTTGATGCAAAGAAAACATGCAAGACACCAAACTTAGAAATCTTTAATGCATGGACTCTAACAAACGAAAAATGCACATGAAAAACAACAAACAACACAAAACAAGAAAACACCAAGATCAAACAAGAGGACTTATCAAGAACAACTTGAAGATCATGAAGAACACTATGAATGCTTAAATTTTCGAAAAAGAATGCAAGAAAAATTTTTAAAGCATGCAATTGACACCAAACTTAAAAATTGACTCAAGACTCAACAAGAAACACAAAATATTTTTGAGTTTTATGATTTTATTAATTTTTTTGGATTTTTGTATATAATTTTCGAAAACAAAGTTTGGAAAAATGAAAAAGAAAAGAAAATTTTAAAAAAGATTTTTGAAAAGTTTTTGAAAAGAAAATTACCTAATCTGAGCAACAAGATCAGCCTTCAGTTGTCCATACTCGAACAATCCCCGGCAACGGCACCAAAAACATGGTGGACGAAATTGTGATACATATTCTTTATTATTGTATGGATATTATTTCATGATAATGGCTCTTTGCTATGTGTGGTCACAACTCCGTTCAACTAACCAGCAAGTGTACTGGGTCGTTCAAGTAATAAACCTTACGTGAGTAAGGGTCGATCCCACAGAGATTGTTGGTATGAAGCAAGCTATGGTCATCTTGTAAATCTCAGTCAGGCGGATTTAACCAATTGATTATGGATTTTCTAAAATAAATAATAAATAATAAAGTTAAAATAAAGATAAATTTACTCATGTATTTCCATGGTAGGAATTTCAGATAGGCGTATGGAGATGCTGTGCTCCTTCTGAATCTCTGCTTTCCTACTTCTTCCTTCCAGTTTTCTTTCATTCCTTCCTATGGCAAGCTGTATGTAAGCCATCACCGTTGTCAATGGCTACATCCCATCCTCTCAGTGAAAAAGGTCCAAATGCTCTGTCACAACACGACTAATCATCTGTCGGTTCTCAATCAAGTTGGAATAGAATCCCTTGATTCTTTTGCGTCTGTCACTAACGCCCAGCCTTCAGGAGTTTGAAGCTCGTCACAGTCATTCAATTCCGGAATCCTACTCGAAATACCACAGACAAGGTTAGACCTTCCGGATTCCCATGAATGCCGCCATCAATTCTAGCTTATACCACGAAGATTCTGATTAAGGAATCCAAGAGATATGCGCCCGGCCTAAGGTAGAACGGAAGTGGTTGTCAATCACGCACGTTCATAGGTGAGAATAATGATGAGTGTCACGGATCATCACATTCATCAAGTTGAAGTGCAACGAATATCTTAGAACAGGAATAAAGAGAATTGAATAGAAATAGTAGTAATTGCATTAAAACTTGAGGTACAACAGAGCTCCACACCCTTAATCTATGGTGTGTAGAAACTCCACCGTTGAAAATACATAAGTGAAAGGTTCAGGCATGGCCGAGTGGCCAGCCCCCATGATCTGAGAACTAATCGTCCAAAGATGTCTAATACAATAGTAAATTATCCTATTTATACTAGACTAGCTACTAGGGTTTACATGAGTAAGTAATTGATGCATAAATTCACTTCCGGGGCCCACTTGGTGTGTGTTTGGGCTGAGCTTGATCTATCCACGAGCTGAGGCTTCTTTTGGAGTTGAACGCCAAGTTGTAACGTGTTTTGGGCGTTCAACTCCGGGTCGTGACGTGTTTCTGGCGTTTGACTCCAGACAGCAACATGGAACTGGCGTTGAGTGCCAGTTTATGTCGTCAATTCCCGAATAAAGTATGGACTATTATATATTGCTGGAAAGCTCTGGATGTCTAATTTCCAATGTTGTTGAGAGCGAGCCATTTGGAGTTCTGTAGCTCCAGAAAATCCATTTCGAGTGAAGGGAGGTCAGATTCCAACAACATCAGCAGTCCTTTGTTAGCCTCCTTATCAGAGTTTTGCTCAGGTCCCTTAATTTCAGCCAGAAATTACCTGAAATCACAGAAAAACACACAAACTCATAGTAAAGTCCAGAAATGTGAATTTAACATAAAAACTAATGAAAACACCCCTAAAAGTAGCTTGAACTTACTAAAAACAATGCCAAAAAGCGTATAAATTATCCGCTCATCATTGCCTCAGATGCAGTTATAGACACAAATAAAAAGGTACAAATAAGTATTGAACTAGATGTTCTTGATGTTGCTACAGATTGAGGATTTCAATTTGATCCTCCAACTACATACCACATCTCGAAACTTGGCCAATAGCTCATGAGTTCTCACCTCGAAAAATTAACGATGACAATGAAACAAAATTTACAAATCTTCGTTATTGTCTATTACAAAGGAGTCGTACTTCACACCATCTCGGACAACAGAAACTGAAATTCTATAAAATAACTTCTCCACCGTTTCATGCCATGCAGTCCCAATTTTCGGATTATAGTATTCTAAAAGTTAACAACACTCGTAGAATGTTTGATAAATACACTCAACGGATCCTTATGAGTAAATTTTATTCCCTCTTGCATTTTTTTAATCGTCCATTTGTATTGCATAAGAACTAAAAAACTTTCTTCACTAGTCATTGTGAGTGCCACTTTGATGAAGATTTAAAGTTCTGCTCATATTTATATAGTTTATACACATAGCTAAATCGATTGAATTAATAGAATTCGATTTATGGTATTGGCTCATTGTATGGGTAAATCGAATCAATTGGACTCAATTTACTTAGGGTGAAACAATTTTAGTAAATCAAAACAACTTATTTCGAATTATTTCACCAATGTTCCTCCGCTAGTAAATCGAATATATTCACTTCGATTTACATAGAGTTTGCGTAAATTGAGTTTAATAGCTTCAATTTACATAGAATTAGTGTGAAAAACGAACATGCATATAAGTTATTTTTTCTTAAGATATTGGTGTAATATTGATCTTCATTTTATTTATTTATGTAAATTATCCTAAAAAAGATGGTGATAAAATAAGACTAAAAATTGAAAACACCAAACTTAATTGCAAAAATTGAGAAAAAGTTTTTAAGATAAAATTAGATCCAATTTTCAAAAATCAAAGAGTAAAATAAAATAAAATAAAGTAAATCAAAAGCTAAAAATACCTAATCTAAGCAATCAGATAACTAATAGTTGTCAATCACAGTCAATCCCCAGCAACGGTACCAAAAACTTGATGCGGGTTTTTGAATACCCACAAACTAACCGGCAAGTACACTGGGTCGTACCAAGTAATACCTCAGGTGAGTGAGGATCGATCCCACGAGGATTGATGGATTGAGCAACAATGGTCGAATGATTCACTTAGTCAGGCAAGCAGAAAGTTGTGTTTTGGGTTTCAAAAGCATTAAACATTACTTTAAAAAGTAAGAAAGCAAACAATAAAAGTGGTGTGAAATATATGAGAGAAAACAGTTAAGGTTTTAGAGTCGTTTATTCATCCGGATTAAATTTTCTTACTAACTATTTTAATCATGCAAGATTCGTTTCACAGCAAACTGTAATTGACTAAACCCTAATGTCTTAGAGATTTAGTCTCCTCTAACCCAAATCAACCGCCAATGTCTTGATCACTTAATCTAGATTAGAGGGTTAAGAGCAATTCTAGTTTATGGCCATAGAAACCCTAGTTACCCAAATCTAAACAGATTATATGTCATGTATACAGATTAGTTCAAGTAATTAGCAATTTAGGAGGAATTTACTTTCAATCTGTTGTTCAAGCGAGATAACTTTGTCGAGAATCACAAGAACACATGTAGAATAAGGGTTATACTGTCGTTCTATCCAGATTCATAAGATGACGAACGAAAGCAATCCCTGAAATTGAATCAATACATTAATTAAAATAGAAAAACAATAATAGTCTTAATCCATAGAAATAAACAGAGCTCTTAACCTTAACCGAGGAGGTTTAGTTGCTCATGACTTACAGAAAAAACTAGGGTTCAGAAAAGTGAAACGTGCGGAAGTGAGAAGTTCCCCCTTAAAGGGTGAATATTTTTCCTTTTATATCTAACCTAATTTGATTTGAAATTAAAATAAAATAATAAATCCTAAACCTAAAAGATTTTGTTTGTAAATAAAAATTACAAAAATAAAAGATAAGATAATAACTAAGATCTAAATCCACTAAAGATGCTCCTTTGAAGAGGTTGGTCCGGATTGAGTTGCGCTAAATGCCAGGACTGGCGTTTAGCGCCCAAAGAGGCAGAAATGCTCCTGATCTTTCAACGTTGCTGGCGCTAAACGCCAGCTTGGTGTTTAGCACCTAAGGGGATAACTTCGAATATTCTCCTTTTTGCCCAAGTTGAAAGAAAATCACCGCAAAATATAAAATAATAATTCAACCCAAGTTACATATCGTGACAGTTCTAGGAAAACTGCCGCTAAATCTAAGGCTGATTGCAGCCCCACTCTTAACCACCACGATATGCGCTGCAATTATTCATTTAGCGGTGGTTTTATGCAGGAATTGTTGTAGTGTGGGGGCTAAACTTGTGTGTGGTATGCCGAATTTACGCACCTCACTAACGATCTGAAATATAATCGAATTAAAATCTAACAAAAAAATGGCGAAGAAGATAATGTACTAAAATACTGCAGTTACTTACTAATATCCGAGATTCTGTCGCAGGGCGACACAGAGACTCCAAGGACAACCATCAGTAAATCGCCGGCCACGCACGTGGTACTTTAATCGATCCGATTCTACAACTCGATACTCAGCACTTCTCCAAATGCTGTAATTCTTCACGCCTTGCAGTACTGCCACTCTGCTTCTGAATTTGTGACCAACCCTAAACTCCACACCTCCATCGGTGTTGTAATCATCCACCCCCATATTGGAAACAGAGTTACCTCATGTATCGCGTCGAAATCCAAAGTATGGTAGTAGCTGGGTATAATTGATAACTCTGGAATTGGTTGCGGAGTAGGCAAAAGGTATCGAATTGATCCATCAACGGGAGTTTCTGGTTTGAACTCATCCTCGTCATCATCCTTAGAGGACCCACTTTCGTGGCTATTGGCAACGTGCTCTTCATCGGACTCCTCATCGTCAACGTCCATGTCTACTACTGGACTAGCACAGTGCAAAAGTCGTGGTGCAAGAGATGGGTCATCCTGTACAAAGTTCGAGCTGCCAGAACCACCGCTACCAATATCACGAACCTTAACCATGATTCTCCCGTGCACGTCAAACATTAGGCGGACATTCTCATCACCATCGAGCCAGAACAGACAACACCATTCTTTATCGGTGCTAGCATCTTATACCCAACTCTTCCAATCTCCTTTCTCTCCCCATCACCGACGTGCATCAATATCAGACTCTTTAACTCAGACAACTAATTTGCCCTCCGAGTTCATAGCAGCGCAGGATTCTCATAATCAAATATAACTCTGATGTCACTATTTCTCATCTGATAATTGGGATACACCATCACTACAAGAAAACCACTACCACTCGATATTTTTACTAAGTTTTTTGAAGAAAAACATAAGAGAAGAAGAATTGAGAGTTTTGTGAAAGAATACCAACGATTGGAAGATCCTTTTATAGTTGATTGATTTTTGTCGTATTATATATCGTTTACACTGTTAATGTGTTAATTCATCACGTATCTTGTTTATAGTGTAAACGAAATAAGTATAGTTGTATCTCATTTACACTGTAAACGAAATACGTAAATCCCACTCTTTCGTAAATCCCACTCTTTCTTACGTAACACATGTACAAATGTAATACATGGATGTGAGTTTATGTCTTATTTTATTTACAGTATAAACAAGATACGATTATACTTATTTCGTTTATACACGAAATAAATAAATTTATAAAAATCGATAAAAATTTTATAAATTATCTATTTTTATAATTAAAATATTTATTTAAAAAATCTCCACTCGAAAAGATTCACTCTCCTTTAAAAATAAAAATGGATCTTTTTTATTTTTTTTAATATTTAAGAGAATAAGTACCGGACACTATCCATTTTTTTTTTTCATCAGGTGGACCTTTTAACGTTGGCATTACACGTCAAGTACGAAGGCATTACACGTTAAACGGCAATTGCCACGCACGCACACAGGTTTATGTCTTCCCTCTTTCTTCTTCTCACTTCTTCGTCTCTTTCGGTTTCACTGTGAGTCTCAGTCACCACACATGGACCACGAATTCTCCATGGACGATCTATTTCAGCTCGTCGAAGCAGCCAACGATTTTGCTACCTACCCTGGTCAGTGCTCACTTCCCTATACATCTTTCACTCACCATTATTATTCTTCTTCTCATTGTTTTTGACTTTGCAAGAAACTATGCTTCGATTTCAGGGGTGCAAAGCGATGATTCCGCTAGAGACTTTCTCAACCGTTTCCCTCTTCCTCTCATAATCAAGTTAGTGTATTTTTTTCTTTTTACGATTTTTCTTTATTGTTACTCTCTTCTGTGTTTTAATAGAGCTCCTTGTTTTGTTACCGTAACAAAGATTTTTCTAGCTTTGCGCACTGTCGTCTGTTTAATAGAGCGCTCCTTGTTTTGTCAAATATCTTTATGACATGTATTGAATTGCATTTTGCTAAATCCAAGATAATCAAACTCTAGAGTTCACCTAAACTTGAATCGCAGTTGGCAAAGCTCAACTGGTAAACTAGATTGAGGACCTATGGCTGCTGATGGATTTTGTCTATAAGACAAAAATACAGAGACGGCTCTGTGTTCTTGTCCCTGTGACAATATCCAAATGCTGCCTAAAGTTTACAAGTTGATGAGTTAACAAAAGAGTTTAATAACCTGCTAAAACAATGTAGCCTTAAGCGGTAAGTAACTTTACCTTTTAACAAAATTGGGAGTTTGTTTAATGTTTCAAATAAAACAGATAATTAAGTCAGGTTCTATAGAAATTTGCTCTGATTTTCTCCGTTAATTTTGCAGTGCGTTACAGACCCAATATGATGTGCCTGGCCTAGAGAATACTCTAGTTGCATGCCTTGAGGGGTTGTTCAAAACCAAGTTGGGTGCTTCTTTGATTCCACAGTATATGGTTTGTGACTTACCGCCTTAGCTGTTCCATTGCATTTTAGTTGTTTCAAATTATTGCTTAAATTGTAATTTTATCATGTCTTTCTTTCACTTGCACTAAATGTAAAAACGGCATAAAATCGGGGAAAGGTAATTGTCTTTTTCTCCCCTCCCCCCCCTTCTCTTTTACTTTGGGCATGAAGTGCAATTGATTGATCCCGTTTCAACTATTATTTATTATTTTTTAAACCATATGATACTGTTTCAATGTTTATAATTGTATTGATATATTTTAGTTTTTCAATTTTTATATGACACTACTGCATTGTGGAAGCAACAAAGATTTGAATCATAAGAGAGAACAAAACGTCAAAATGAATTAACAAAAAACATAGGATAGAATAGATGTTAGACTTAGTAGAAGAAAACATTTCTGTGTAAAGTACCTCTTATTAAACATTGACTGGGAAAAGCGTAGATGCAGTTAAAAGTGTGCATCTACAATACTGAACTTGTATGAACTTGAAATCTAAGTGGTTAAACAATGCTGCTGGTCAATTTTTCATACTTTAGGAGGCTTTAAAAAGTTATATTTGGTGTTATCTAATGAATTTTCTGTCTTGATGCATACTTATCACGGTCTTTCTGGTTACACTATTATAAATTCATGTATTTCATATTGTATTTGTTACTCTTATTGCTTTGCTGTTGTGTACTTGGTTCAGTCATTTGTTCAAGTTGGTCTACAAGCAGATTCTCAACCAGTCCGATCCTTAGCCTGCAAAACAGTACGTCAATATACTCTCTTCACCAAATTAGTTTGGATACCTATATTGTGCACAATGGCTATCCACCAACCCAACCCAACCCATGCCAAATTAACTTTTTATGATAGTGATGGAAATATAGTTTAATTTGATTTTGCCTTAAAATCAATATTGAATAATTTTTATGTGGTTTGAAACTGTTGATAATATGCTAATGTTGAATTCTGTTATGAGATTGAGATGTCGGCTTTGGGCTTTTGCAGAACTATGTATGTGTTACTCATGTTTATCTCTATATGTACATAACTGAAAGGCACTTGAGACCCTCTCATAATTTCAGCATGTTCTTGGGTTTGGGTTTATTTGTTTGCTAGTATAAACTGTGAATAAAAGAGCAGAATAATCTGTTGTTTAATCTGTGGTGAGTAAAGTTTGATTCCTTAGACTTTTATTATCGCTTTGATTAAGTACACTATATCTTCTAGTGGTCCCTGTTCTTTTCAAGTTAAGTGAATACCCCATCCGGCCCCTAACAATTACCTCGAAAGGACAACGAGGCCCCCAAGAAAAATAAACACCCAATCCGGCCCCTGATATTTCTTTTGGGACTGATTAGCCCCTATGTCAAAAAAAAAAAACCTGAATTTTTTTTGGCACAGGGGCCTCGTTGTCCTTTCGAGGTAATTGTCAGGGGCCGGATTGGTTTTTTTTTTTTTGGTTAAGGGCCTCGTTGTCTTTCGAGGTGATTGTCAGGGTCTATTTTGGATTTTATTCTATATTAGCTCTAGGTTCCTTCCATTTCCTTCCGTAGGCAAGTTGTTATAAACCCATACTGATATTTCCTTCTATCAATTTTCTCAACTTCAGCGAGGGTCTTGGTTTCTCTTTCATGATGCATGTCATGAAGTTTCTGGCCTATTTCTTGATGATTGCTGTTGGTGATATAAAAATCTATATTGAACCTTCACCTCATTGCTTAAGCTTTTGAAGAAGTGATTAGGAATTTAACCAAAATTTGAATTTCTTAAGCTTTTGGGATGGTTGCCCTGACATATACAACTTTTACAGTCTCCACATATCCATCTCCATCTCCATCTCCATCTCCATCTCCAATCCTTTGTTTACAATTTATTCTATGGTCCTTCATTCCTATTATCTGTATCGTAACATCATATCTGCCTCCTATCCTTTTTGCATCTTGGTCTTAACCCTTGGTGCTTCTGCTTATTGAAGAGTGCTTGTCATGTTTCTGTGACTTTGCACTTAATATTTATAAAATGGTTCTGTAAGTTTTATTTGTTTTTAAATGGAATTTGAAATGGGTATAGGGGCTGAGCTACATAGATTTTAGTCGCCACCCCCTTCACTTCGACACCCCCGGAACCCCCTTGCCCGTTTTCCTTTTATACAATTCAACTTCAGTGATACTTCCTTCTCTACTCTTAAGTTTTTTCACAAAAAATGATGGGGCTAACTTACTATTTATTTTTACATCTGGGAGAAGAAAACTGGCTAGATATTTACATATGGGAACTATTATTGTTGTAATTGGACAACCTTTTCAGCATCACTATTATTTTTCATAGACATGGTAATGATTTTCAGGTCACTTGCCTTATAGAGAATCCTGGCAGTGATTGGAAGACTGTTGCTCGTTTAATTACAGACTTCAACATATATCCTCTGTTGATTGATTGCCTTATCAATGGGTAAGTAACGAAACCATTGTAGTGTTGCAGCTCTTATACCTTTCTCACTTCACTCGAGCATTTTTTCCCATCTTTTTTCCTATAACATATTATCCTTAAATTATGTCTGTGTCACTTGCAAATAGTTAAGGGACTTGGTTAGCCTTTGTGATTTAGTCAATTAGGATAAATGAAACTATATTATAATTCATCGCCACTTACTAGGAGATCTTGCTATTCATTAATATTTCCTTAATCCTTGTTGTAAGTTTTTTGTGACATGACTTGAATTTGGATAGGATTCAGTGGCTTGTATCTATTTGATAGAAGGCTCATGACCTTTTTTCTATGCTCTATGGTTGTTGGTTTATGATTTCCTTATCCTAGTCTCATTTTATCGTTATATCATTTGATCTGAATCAAGTTCTTTTGGAATTAAAAGGAACTAACATTCCTAAATGACTCCAGTATAAGAGGACAAGATATGGGTTATGGGTGAATCTCCATGATTTTTGCAAAAATTGGAACTAATCAAAGTAGGGACACGTGTATTAGTTTACAGAAATGGGTAAAATGTCGCTTTGGAATTTTAAATTCATTGGAGGGTGTTTCAGATGCCTTTAAATGGTTGGAAATATGAAGCATATGCCTTTGAGGATCTTGGTTGAAGCTGGTTTTTAACCCATGCCAACGAACTCAGGCATCTAAGGAAGGTATCGTTGATACCTAGGTGTTCTAGATATATGTTCATCTAACTTCTTTAGTTCCAAGTTGGAACCTACTAAAGAAATTACACGAAACAAATGAAATTAATAAAAATGGGTAAAAACTCACTTGGGCAATCGGGATTCGGGAGGTATGAGATTACTGTAACTCATTAGAATCATGCCTTGATGGAACTAGGGTGTCATTGTTATTTTATTTTTTTATACGAAGACAGTGATATAAGTTAGGGATCAATATATCACGAGTTTTATATCCCGGTAAGAGAATCATAGTGCAAAAAACGCATCATCCCACATGAAATTTCTGTTGTTGGTCTCCATGTTAAATATAATAATGCTATTGATACTCATAATAAAACCTGTAATTTGCATAACTTCTCACATATGATTATATGAAGCACCAAACTAGTGGCAATTGCTGCAATGAATGCTATAAAATTGTTGCTGAAGTTAGATGCTATGCTATTATTGTTTTGCTCATTACAATTTATGTGGTTTGCATATCTTTGGACTTAATACTTATGCAGCAATGAGCAAGTGGCAGCTGCTGCAATGGAAGCAACGAAAATGTTAGCAGGTTTTCCTGAAGGCATGGTAAGAAAGTTGTACTTCTATGACACTTAAGATTTAAGATGCATTTATAGTTAAAAAATGTGAAACTTTTTTTTATGTATTTTTAACTCTTGAGAAGCTACTCTAACTTCTACCAAAAAAAAGATGAAAGTAGATTTTTTGTGATATTTTGTTTTTATACAGAACATGTAAAAAATGTTTTTTCCCCCTCAAATTTGGTCACAAAAAAAAAAAAAGAAAAAGAAAAAAAAACAAAGGGTGCATTTCAGATTTTGAAAAAAGTGATTGTAAGAGCTTGGTACCACAAATAAAGATTAGGCAACAACAGAAAAATAACAGTGTGTAAGAAAGAAAATATAGAATTATGGAAGAGAGTAGAAGAGAGAATGGATAAGAAACAGAGGAGCTGGAAGATATCTGGGTGATGTTCTCCAGTCTCTAGGGTATTCATGGAAGAGCAAAATACTAAAAGGTAGAGAACAAGGTAGCATTAGAGAGACTACCACTCTCCTAAAGTTTCTACCCAGCCTAAATCTTTTCTTCCCTACTGATTCCTTTCAGCCCTCTTATATACTTTCTCAATCCTCTCCTACAGCAAAATTCCAGCTGTCCTATTTGTTAAGCTGGTCCCACTCTATTTTCATTTTCAACTCTCTTTTCTTTCATTCTTCTACTGTAAATAAAAGGCAAAGGAGCTATTTCACCACTCTTGTTTAACTAACTTAGCTGTTGCTTTTTCCTCATTCTTCTTGTTTTCTTCACTTGGGTCTTGGGTACTTAATCGAAATTTTTTTACATAATTGAAAAAGCTAATAACTGATTTTTCTCAAAAATATATTCTTATTAAAAAAAGTTTAACTCAGATTTTTCTTAGATTGTGTTTTTCTTTTTTTTTTGGGGATAAAATTATAGAAATATACGGGAAGTCATTTTTTGTCCATATCAGTCTCTTTTTAAGTTTTTTATTTTTTATAATGAAAATTACACCATATCAATCTTTAATGCTATTTGACATGAAATACTGTTG
Source organism: Arachis stenosperma (assembly GCF_014773155.1). Lineage (NCBI taxonomy): Eukaryota > Viridiplantae > Streptophyta > Magnoliopsida > Fabales > Fabaceae > Arachis > Arachis stenosperma. The sequence continues at coordinate 35,943,347 of NC_080379.1, read as the reverse complement.
TAGGAAATTATTTTTCCATCTGCCAAAGGAGTTGACTCAGACCTCGGGGCTATAGCGTCACGGTGTTCATCACTGGTATGCCAATCTGTTAATGCATTAATTATATTTGTCAGTGAGGATTTTAACATATCTGTGGATGGCTTTCCCTTAATTTCATTGCAAGGAATTTCTAACATATCTCTGTCCTTTCTTTGGTACATTTGAAAGCAATAATATACAGGAGGAGAACAAATCCAATTCTCTAGGTTTAAGGATTAATGATCCCTTTACAGTAGGGAAATATTCTATACCCTAATCTATCTAATGACATTATCAAGCTGTTGGCAAAGAATATGAGAACATATCAGCAGAAGTTACATTGAAAACTCAATAAAATATAAGAGGAAAGTACTTTTTGTACTTTCTATATGAATGTAAAGCAGTTAGTTATTCCCTTATTCAAGAATAACATAACATAAAATAGATTTTCGTATTTGATCTTTTTGTCACAAGCCAAGCCATAAAGTAGGGTTTTTACTAAAAAAACTAATTCCATTAAGATAACAAGGATAATACAAATTAGGGATAAGGGCTCCCCTATACAAAAACAAAACAAACACATATTTATCTATAAAGCATAGTTTTCCGTTCTCTTAACATGTCTGAGAGGGGAAGTTCCCACAAAGCAGGGCCTTATAAGACAAGAATTTATCTTGATTTCTAGTGTAATTTTCATCTGTTACTCTATATATTTGATTGTTTGAAATCCCTAATTTTCTTGTTTTTATTATTTCAATTCAGGGTCGAGTTCGGATAATGGCTTTAGTGGTGAAACTATTTTCTGTATCTAGGTCTGCTGCATCTACCATTTACAGTTTGAATCTACTTAAATTGTTGGAAGCAGAAATAAAAAATGCAAATGATACCCTCGTAACTTTAAGTGTTTTGGAGCTTCTGTATGAGGTTGGTGCGCTCTCTCTCTCTCTCTCTCTCTCTCTCTCTCTCTCTCTCTCTCTCTCTCTCTCTCTCTCTCTCTCTCTCTCTCTGTGTGTGTGTGTGTGTGTGTGTGTGTGTGTTTATTTGCCTTTTT